>NC_091120.1:25780707-26080707 GCF_040183065.1 Periplaneta americana | reverse complement strand
ACCACCAATTCCACCAACGCCTAAGTAACCTAGTACCTGATAAAGCGTCGTTAAATAACCGACTTAAAACACAACTTATTTAATAAGAGAACATGAATTAGGGGCGCAAATTTATATTGAAGGCGACCTATGTCCAAGAAAGTATCTGAAATATCATTAGACAAACGGAAATTTAGTTAGGATAATGACAGACTGTGCCTAAAAGAAAGATAAGATTGTAGCATATTGCTCGCTAGTCACATTAAATCGCTTAAACAATTCCACATAGGAAACAAAGACTGTGTAACACGTTTACTCAAGCTGTATCTACCCTACAGTCCTGGCGAGTGGAACTGCATCTTGAATTAAACTGTACACACCTGTTTCGTTTGGTAGATACAGTTTCGGTTGTGAAGGAGTTCGTCATAATCTGAACAGAACGACGATACCTCACCATGACAGACTTTCAGGTTTAATGAGTTTGAATCATTCGCATAAGATTGTTAAAAAGGGAAGTTTGATTCAGCGTGGCACATGCGATCGATAAAGTACAAGTACATACGTACAAACGATCTCTGTTTTCAATGGAGTGTTGTGCTAAATGTTTCACTCACTCTTGGGTGGAAGCTGCATTGAAGTTTTATTTTTATCAGTCGAAACAAGTCGATAACAAACCATACGGTACAGAATGTTCAATCTACATTTTTAAAGGGTGTTAGAAATGTAGGAAAAAGAAATTGACAACTAACAGGGTCGTTAAAAACCGGTTTAAAAATATACATTTAGGTGGTTGCGGATAACTTGGTTTCGCTGGTAATCATTTTCCCCCTTTATTTGACAATTTTAGTACGTTGGTACTTCAATTTTGCTTAAATAACTAACATCACAATAATATGAGACCTGTGGAGAGGATGACGTCCCTTAACGTTCCTCAACGCATCAATAAATCGGTGTATTTTTTTCTCTTGCAACGACGATCAGATCGTGTAGGCTGTATGTTCCGAGGACTCCGGTTGATTAAGCTGTTAGAATGTGTTTGCAATGTTGCATATAACCGTGTGTAGGAAGAATGAATTACAGTCTCTATTTTGGCTAGATCTGAATGAAGTGTTTCATTTCTCATGTACCATGGTGCTCCAGTGATTACCCTTAGTGCCCGATTTTGGAATGTTTGAATACGCTTAATTTGGCTTATAGAAGCCGATCCCCATAATGGACATCCATAGAGCATAGGTTTAAGAAGCATTACCTTATGTTGGAAAGACAAGAGCTGGAAAGTATTGATTTCAATCGATGAAGTCTGTATCTTAATCTCTGAAGAGTGTAAGTGAGGTGTTTATTCCAGGTCAAGTGACTGTCTAGGAAGAAGAGTCCAAGATATCGTACCTGGTGAACAGTTGAGGTATAATAGAAATGCTTTTTCTTTTTTGAGGTATGTGAATGTTACTGTTGATGACTTATTTGTGTTCCTGGCTGTTCTCCATTTTTTGTTCCATATTTAAATTTCTTGTAGAAAGTTTTGAAGATTGGTTGTCACTTGTTCACCAGTATCTCCTTTGCTAAGGACAGCAATATCATCAGCGAACTAAGCTACAGTTAGAAAATCTGATTTAAGTGTTGGTATATATATTTTTTTATTTTAATAAATTATTTTACGACGCTTTATCAAGCTTTATCAACATCTCAGGTTATTTAGCGTCTGAATGAGATGAAGACGATAATGCCGGTGAAATGAGTCCGAGGTCCAGCACCGAAAGTTACCCAGCATTTGCTCATATTGGGTTGAGGGAAAATCCCGGAAAAAACCTCAAACAGGTAACTTGCTCCGACCGGGAATCGAACCCGGGCCACTTGGTTTCGCGGCCAGACGCGCTAACCGTTACTCCACAGGTGTGGACTGTGTTGGTATATCATGAGTGTAAATTAAATAGAGAAAAGGGCCTAGAATGCTCCCTTGAGGTACACCTGCAGAAATATATCTAATCTGAGACTGTATACCTTCGTAAATTACTGAATAAGTTAGTCTTCTAAGAAATGATTGAATTAAACGATAGGATGTGTCAGAAAGATGGTTTTTCAGTTTGAATAAGAGGCCATCATGCCATACTTTATGGAACGCCTTTTCTGTATTAAGGAAAAGGCCTAGACAGATTTTTTTCTTTTCACAGGTATCAAGAATTATGTCAATCTTAAGTAATTGTTGCGGACAGGAATGCATTTTTCTGAATCCAATTTGAGTATCTGGTAACATTGATTCTAGATGTGTTAATAGTCTAGGTAATAAAAGACGCTCAAATATTAAAAAAAAAAAAGATGCAGAAGACTTCTAGGTCTGTAGTTAAATGAATCAGTTCGAATTTTATTTGGTTTAGAAATCATCACAATATTAGCGTGCTTCCATGATGAAGAAAAATATGATAAGCGTATCATTGCATTGTATATCTGTGTTAAAAATACTATAGCTTTTCTAGGCAGTTGCAAGAGGAGAGCTTGTGTTATATAGTCATTCCCAGGGGCTTTTTTTGCGGATTGTCTATTAATCGTGTTTCTAACTTCAATTGGAATGAATAGTTTACAAATTGGAGACAGTTGTAGAGGCTGGTCTAAAGTATTATTCATTTATAAAGTTATATTATCATCTTCATTGTCATTAGGCTTAAACTGGCTTTCTAAAATTTTGGAAAACATCTCAGTTTTATCATTCGGGCTTCTGAGCCATTGATTGTCATTTTGGTGCTGGTAATCATGTAGCGTATTAACACCGTGGACTCGGCAGCCACAACTTGGCACAACAGAAACTATTTTCTTTACGTAAAATAAATTATTTCGTAATTAATCATCAATCAATATCACCATAATCATCGTCGCCGCCTCGATGCCACCACAACCACATTCACCACCATCATCGCCACAACTGTTTAACATATTAAAAGTCTATTTCGTCTTCTGGTTGTTAATTTCGTACTCTCCTTGTCTCAAAGATCTTCCTCCATTAGGTACGCATGTCATCAGAGTAACATGCTATCATTTGTAAGCGATATACGAAATATTATTAAACGAGCGATTCTTGTAGCCCATATCAGTAAGTTTTATACTGAAAATGGACTTGAGGATTTTGATATAATGGAGTGAATCTACAGTTCTCGGGAGTGAGATAACTTTTTAGCTCGGTCTCGATTTTAGAAAAACTCATTTAGGATATTAAATAACCAAAATGAGTTCTACGAACTAGTAATTTACTAATAACAAAATAGGCTACATCTAAGGAGTGCATTTACAACTCGAACAAAGAAGTGATTTACGAAGCAATAATACTTCAACGAATACATGTTTGAGCGTATGCAAATTCCGGACAAAAACGTTTCTCATATTTGGACTCGTCATGGGTTAGTGAAAGGTAAACGTAAATTCCGGAATTAATATACCGTATGAAGTTAAGAGGAGAGAGTGGGAGGAAGAAATGAAGAACGCAGTGACGTTCACTCATCAGCTGTTTATAAGAGATGACCAGTTTATTACTAGTTGGAGTTACCTTGGTTCTTTCCGCATACATTCGTCTAGTGGGGCAGCACGAAGAGTAGAACTGCTGCGATTTTAACACAGAAGTTGGTCTTGTTTATTGTATGTTGACAATTCTACAGTTTTAACCGAAACCTTTATCGAGTTTTTAAGAAGAGTAAAAAGTGACCTAACTTTCTCTTGAGGTGAATGAACTGCGAAAAAGTCGCATTGTTGAAATTCGTGAAATTTTCGGGCATGTTCGCTGATAGAAGACTGTGCTCTTGCGTGTGCGGGTACGAGCTGTGAAGTTTTCTGAGGTCTCTGTGCAGTCTGTCTTATTCTGATGCTTTTGGTGTCAATATAGAATTTTTATATTTTGTGTTTTGTTAAGCTATGCCAAAACAAGTGAAATAATATTTATTACAACAATGGATTGAAATGATTCTATCTTTACCAGTGAGGGAAAAGTTATGTTATTTAAAATTTACTGTAAGCGTATATTTTTAACAATCACGCAATTACTGCGAACCCTTTTACAGTTTGGACAAAAAATCTAAAAAAAAAAAAAAAATTATTTCACGTATTCCAATAACCTAATATGGAGTTCTTAAAAACCTAAAAATCCTGCCTCTAGTGATAACATTTTCAAGTTCAAGAAAATTTCTCGTTTTTGTTTTGATAGAAATCATAGGAGGCAAATTTATTTTGCATAAATACGAAGTTGGAATATGTTATCAAAAATTTAAGGGATTCTTTTGCAAGCACGAGGTATTCTTTTGATATAAAACTGGTCTATGTTCTGCGAAAAAAGACTACTTTCAACATTCCAATCAGTATGTACAGATACGGAATTAAAATTTGGAGCGAATCTTGATGGGAGTCCATTTGTATGTAGGCAACAGTTTCACACGATTGTCCACAAGTAGCGTATATAAAGGGGCTCTTCTTTACTGCACATGCGCAGTGTGTCATAAGCGAAAAGTACACTACGGGAGCTCCTAACTTTATTTCCGTATGTGTACATATTTCAATGAGTTCTTCGCATTTTTTTTTTAATTTGTGCCAGTTGAACACTTTTGGTGATAGGCACTGATTTTTGATAAGATTACAGTTGTTTGCAATGTAACAGGGATTTGTTTTTCGAATGAGGTTAAGAACCAGTCTTGCCCAAAAGTGGGTCGCACCTTCCAAACGTTTGGGAACCACTGTTCTATCTTAACTACTATGTGGAAGACAAGGCGAAACGTCTCGAAACAAAATGGTGGTGGTGGTGGTGGTGGTGGTGGTGGTGGTGGTGGTGGTGGTGGTGGTGGTGGTGGTGGTGGTGGTGGTGGTGGTGGTGGTGGCGGCGGCGGGAGGGATAAAGTCATAAGAGTAACGAAAGAGATACAGCACGCGTTTCCAGCTAAGACATTAAAATAATATAAAGCATGAATTATGGCCAGCACAAATATCGTACAATGCTAGTATACGCTTAAAGGAAAAGTCTCATTTAAGGCAAACGTAAAATGGGCGATATTTTACAGATATGTAACAGTTTTTCCTCTTGCTTGTTGGCTTCGTTTCTACAAATAACTGAGCAGTCAGGGAACCAATATACATGTTTGATTGCCAACTGATGAGGGTGCAAAAATGAATTTACCCGTAGATTTTTCTGCCAATAAACTTTTCCGTCCCATGCATCCGAAATATTGAAGCTTTGTAGTCCCTATCAATAATAAAACGACAGTGTAAACTCTACACTGCTACCGTATTGAACAGACTTCGCAATTCTTGCACGGTATTCGTGGGTTATGTCTTAAGGCAGAAGATTTGGTTACCCATGAGACTTATTTTTCGTGCCCTATGTCTGAAAGAAAAAAAAAAATGAAAGTGAGATCGTAAGCGCGTGTTCGCCGGTATGGTCTTAACAATTCTTCTGTACACAATCAATAATTGTTGTCATCATGCATCATAGGAATGGGTCCAACTTTTGAAACCAACCAATGATAAACATTA
Organism: Periplaneta americana; assembly: GCF_040183065.1. Lineage (NCBI taxonomy): Eukaryota > Metazoa > Arthropoda > Insecta > Blattodea > Blattidae > Periplaneta > Periplaneta americana. Next base: position 26,075,229 of record NC_091120.1, on the reverse strand, counting down.
AAAAACAGTGTAATTTCCTGGTGATGTGGTCAGAATACAACACAGGGCAAACACACAACACAGGACTCACACCCTAAACCCGTAGGATAAACGTAGGTCACTCTTTCCTGAAGGAGTTGAATCCGGATCCTCTGGATTTGTTGTTAGAAATGTTGTTATATAAGCTCTATGTAAACATATTTGTAAACGAACAATTTCAAACGATTACTGTGTCACAAGGACGTATAAATGACGGAAGTTCAATTCTTTAACTTTTGGCAAATTTATCAACAGTGATCTCACTAGAGGTTTTGATTTATCTAGAGAAAATCAAAACTCGAGTGGGATTTAATTGACTATTACACGATTAGAAGAAAGTATATCAAGATTAGAAGAAATAAAGTATTCTAATAGAATGGAGCCGCCATTTTCAGTTGACTGCCTATGTTGTAAACATATCACGATCGCAAAGCATGTTTTATAGTACCGTAAAGAATTTGTAGCTTGAATGTTGGCAAACAAAGAAACAAATGATAGGGAGGTGATAAAACAGAAGAAAGTATGTAAAGATTAAAAGAAATAAAGTATTCTAATACAATAAAATAGATATTGACTTACTAAAATTCTATTTCACTAATGTTACCTTCCCCATTTTCAGTCGACTATCCATGCAAAGCATGTTTTATAGTACCTTAAAGAATTTGCAGTTTGAAATGTTGGCAAACAAAGAAACAAATGGTAATGAGGTGATAAAAACGGAAGAAAGTATATAAAGATTAGAAGAAATAAAGTATTCTAATACAATAAAATAGGCATTAATCGACTTACTAAAATTCTATTTCACTAATGTTACCTTCCCCAAAATGTTTGAATGGAGCCGCCATTTTCAGGCGACTATCTATGCAAAGCAAGTTCTATAGTACCGTAAAGAATTTGCAGTTTGAAATGATGGCAAACAAAGAAATAAATGCTAGGGTAGTGATACACACAAACAAATGCTAGGGAAGCGATAAAATTGTGCCATAAGCAACCATGATTGGTTGAAAGACGTCCTTTCGTACCATTTTATTGGTACCTCAGCCTTAGATTTTCAGTTTTATAAAAGATGCTGCTTGTTGACTGTCAGTAACACACAATCTGAAAAAAAAATCTATGTTCGGTTCCTTCTAGTAAGGCACTGTCAAGTAAACCGAGAATACTTTCAAAACCACTGCAAATGCTCAACTTATTCAAATATTTGAGAGTTAGAATTTTTGTAGGCAAACTCAGCTTTCTCCAATCTTTCCTGTTTTCTGTCTTCCTCTTTGTTTCCTCATATGATCCATAATGTCTATCATTTGATTTCTTCTTCTTCTGCCTCGAACTCTTCTCCTGTTCACCATTCCTTCCAGTGCAGCCTTCAGTAGGCAGTTTCTTCTCAGCCAGTAACCCAACCAATTACTTTTCCTCTTCCTGATCAGTTTCAGCATAAAAACTATATGAGCAGATAATTAAGAATGCGAAAGGTAAATTAAGAACAGGAATCAATTTCCTGAGAACAACAGATATTCAAATACTGTAAGGAATGTGTGATATCAAATGGGGCAATGAAGCAACTGAAGTTGAAAATGTTGTGTAAAACATTTAGGCTATGCACGATAGAGAAAACTATATTTTTGATAACTAGGACCCGGATGTTCAGGCATTTGCATACTTATTCTGGAGAGTGTAACTACAGTATATACTTAAACATTATTTATACGAATTATCAATTTTTGTGTTTATTAAGCATGGTTTTAAGTAGCAGATAAATATATATTTTCAATACTTTAAGACCTATTCAAAAGATTTACAAGATTTTTCCCTCGTGAATGCAGAAAACAGGAAGCTGCATGGGAGAAAGAATATGTGAATCACCGTCCTGACACTCAAACATCAGATGCTTGGTCGCTGATTTGCTTAATTCCATACAAAAAATTTTTGTTAAATGCCCACCGAAAAGTTCAGTTATTTAGATCAACAGCACTTAATATTCCACTTCCACCTGCATCAGTGTTAATCCAATGGGAAACATGGCTCAATGCAGAATTATATTATGCTCAACACATACAGAATTATACTAAGCTCAGCACCTACAAGCAGTTAGAGAGATGGTTAATTCATTAGACTCGAATAATGATGTGTCTATTGAGACAGCTAAAAATATACTAACAATCAGTTGGAAGTGAATCTTGTATTTATATTTGCTCATTTTTCCGGTTTACCAAAAGCAATCACAGCACTCAAAACTATTGCCACTCCCTTACATGTGTCACTAGCTGCTTTTCAAGAAACAAAATCTAATCTGAGTTCTGTTCCTGGTAGTGTACAGCAGAAAGTAAAGGAAAAAGTGATAACATTATTTTTAAAAAGTCCAGCCATCATGGTAGTATAGTGGCCAGAGTGCTGGAATTATAATCCTGTGGACCTGGGTTCAATCCCCAATTTATAACTTGTGTTGGACAAGCCCATGGTTCAGAAAACACAGGGGTTTTCTCCGGAGCTCCGGTTCTCCGTTGGCATCCCAACAAATCTTCATCACCATCTCATGGCGGGTGTAGTTTAGATCAGTCTCCTAGGTGCACTCTGGGTGATAATGTTGGTAAATTGGTCTACACAATTTTCATGTGGGTGAATGGCGAACAGTCAAGTACTCACCATTAGTTAAAAAAGAAAAAAAAAATTAATCCTGGATTCCAACAGTTGTGCTATATTTTATACATTCTCGAAGGAAAAATCCTCCATCAAACTAAAAGATTTCTCTCTGACTGGGGAACAATTATTATTAACATCATTTAAATATGCCCCAATAACCTCGTGTGATGTGGAAAGAAGTTTTCCACGATACAAAAGAATTTTCAGGGACAACAGACTCAGTTTCTCAATTGAAAATCTCAGCCACGCATTGGTCATGAACTGCAATTCTTCACTGACTTTAGACAATGGTACCACCTCTGCTTCAACCTCTAAGAAATAATGTAAGCTTATACTATCTAGCATTATTACAGGGAACGAAATTTCTCTTCAATTACTAGTTCATAATTATTGGCATATTTTGCACTTTTTAAGGTCATATTTGCAGTTTCTTAGGGAATGAATGTCCAGGCCCAAAGTCATCCATGAGGCCTACTTGCTTGTTTAGATGACAGTGTGCAGACAGAAGTCCAGTTACTCATCTTAAGGTTCTTCTTTCCAAAGCCAGGAGTTTAAACAACTCACAGTTTCTCTCACTTGTTAGTGTTTAAATTGTATGAAAATAATTCTCTCAAAATTCTTCTCATTTCATTAGCATCACGTGTCAAACCTAAATGATACACAATAATCCATAGGACTATTGTATAAACTAAATCTCCTTCATCAATTCACGAGATAAACTACAATAATCACATCAATCAACATTTCATTTCAATGGGTCCCATTCCATTGCGGAATTAAGGAAATGATAAGGTGACTTTTCGCTAAGAAGGGAATCAATATAAAACAGAGCAAGAGGAACAATATATATCCAAATTAAACATAACATATACTCATAGAACACTAGCAAACATGACATAGGTATGCCAACAAAAATATGCTAACAAGTGATGGAAAATATTGTTAGAATGTAACTAGGCCTATATCCCTGATTTTCCAAACAAACAGCAGTACAGTTGCCTTAATTCGACTAGCCAGTCGTCATGAATGCCTGGCAGCACACCTTCATAAAATGTTGTTGTTTGCTAATGCCAGGCGTTTGGCAATAAAGTCATTTGATCTCTTGCACTACAATATTTTTCAAAGATATTATCATGACCAGCCACTGAAGCACAGATTTTGAGGTGTTCCGAATTCTTTCTTGGTTTGAGTTGCACAATGGACAGTTAGGGGACTGATATATTCCAATTCTATGCAGGCGTTTGGCCAAACAGTCATGGCCTGTTGCCAATCTAAATGCAGCTACAGACGATTTTCGTGGAAAATCGGGAATTAACTGTGGATTTTGATGCAGAGAGTTCCATTTTTTTCCCTTGAGATTGTGTTATTAAATTTTGTTTGTTGAAGTCTATGTAGATTTAATAAATCTTTTCACAGAGTAATACGTAGATTTAGTAACAGGTCTGTAAGTAGCAGTGCTGCCCTTCTTTGCTAAAGCATCCACATTCTCGTTTCCCAGGATTCCACAATGGGATGGTATCCATTGGAATACAATTCTTTTATTGAGTGATATTAATTGAGAGAGCATTTTAGTTATTTCTGCTGTTTGAGATGAAGTGTGTGTTTAGAGACTATTGATAGAATAGCTGCTTTGGAGTCTGACAATATAACTGCATTCTTAAATTTATTGTTGTGGTATAGAAAATTCCTGAGACTTTCACTTATTGCAATGATTTCACCATCAAAACTTGTTGTTCCATATCCAAGAGATCTATAAAGTGAGAAGAGACAGCACGTAACACCTGCACCGGCATTACGTGCTGTCTCTTCTCACTTTATAGATATAAGCTGAACTAAAGGGAGGGGCTACTCATCAATTAGCACTGGTCAGCTTGATGAGTTAATGATTGAATTTGGTATAATTTTCCTCTATCCAATACCCAATTCCCTCTTTACCCTTTCCTATCCAGTCCTCTGACTGAACTCTTACTTTCTTCGACCCTGACGGCATTAGAGCATTCGAGGCCTAGGGGTTCATTTCACTTTCCTTCCTCCTCTTTCTACTTTTCTGTTCCTAGTGCTGACCTGCTATGGCACTAAAATCGTCCTCCAGTGGCTTAAGGAGGGAAAGCTGGTGATCAACAAGATCTCCCAGCTAGGTCCAATGGACCCGTCAACCAACAGCAGGTGTGGTCCTCCAGACATTCTGGGGGTTGTGTGTGAATGAAGTAGCCACCAAAACGTTAAAATATGGTGTTCACTTAAATCGGCTACAACTTGCCATTTTCACCTTCATAAAATAAACATCTACAATTCTCCAGAACGTGTACTATGCAAGAAGCAAGAATCTAGAACGGATAGGTATCATGTCCTCCAGTGTCAAACCATTTCAAAGATCCAAGTCAGTAGCTTTGTGTGGCTCTGGAAAGGCAGAAGGAAATACTTCCGCAAGCATTAGCACATAACTAGAGACCAGATTTTAAAGAGAAAATTTTTCATCAAAAAAGGACAAAAGGGAAAGTTATAGCAAAAAAAAAAGACTTGAAAAAGGACTATATTACTCCCCAGAACACACTTCAGCACTTTCATGGAAATATATAGCACACACAATCTTACATTTATCTCTTCACAACATAAGGAAAGTGTTATATTTGATATAGACAAAAAAGGACTTCAAAAAGGACTATATTACTCCCTCAAAAGGGTGCTACTTAAATTCAAAACACACTTCAGCACATTCATGGATACACATAGCACACACAAGCTTATATTTATCGCTTCACAACATAAGGAAAGTGTTGTATTTGGTCACATTCAACATTTCAATATGATTCTGCCTCTTTGAATGCAGAATGTCTTTATAAACAGAAAATGACCGCTCAACATCAACTGAAACCAGAGGTGAAAATTTTCTTATTATCCTGAATTCTAAATCAACACACTTTATTAGTTTTTCAATGAATGGAATCAGAAGAAGAACAATATTTATTTTCGCTTGCTCAGGAAGTTATAGGCCTATAGGAAAATTATCTAAATGAGTTCGTGATATTATCAAAAAAGACCAAAATAAGAGTTTTTTTTAAAGGGGAAAAAAAAGGGAAAAAAGAGGAAGTCAAAACCACATAATTTGGCTGGTGGAAGATAGTTCTGAACATCGTAATTAATTATTTCAGTGTTTCGTGTTGAAATAAAAAAAAAGGGGGATTCCCTTTAAAATTCGGTCTCTACAAATAACTAACTACAATAATGATGAAAGAGATCACTTTGGAAAATAAATCTCCATTTCCCCGAAGAGAAACACATGATAATGGCAGTGGCATACACAGGGAATTTTTTTTTCTTTTTGTGTTATTAATAGACTCTGATGCTTTTCCAATTCACTGCGGGCTAAAGCAGGGAGATGCACTATCACCTTTACTTTTTAACTTCACTTTAGAATATGCCATTAGGAAAGTTCAGGATAACAGGCAGGGTTTGGAATTCAACGGGTTACATCAGCTTCTTATCTATGCGGATGACGTGAATATGTTAGGAGAAAATCCACAAACGATTAGGGAAAACACGGGAATTTTACTGGAAGCAAATAAAGCGATCAGTTTGGAAGTAAATCCCGAAAAGACAACGTATATGATTATGTCTCGTGACCAGAATATTGTACAAAATGGAAATATAAAAATTGGAGATTTATCCTTCGAAGGGGTGTAAAATTCAAATATCTTGGAGCAACAGTAACAAATATAAATGACACTCGGGAGGAAATTAAACGCAGAATAAATATGGGAAATGCGTGTTATTATTCGGTTGAGAAGCTTTTGTCATCTAGTCTGCTGTCAAACAATCTGAAAGTTAGAATTTATAAAACAGTTATATTACCGATTGTTCTGTATGGTTGTGAAACTTGGACTCTCACTCTGAGAGAGGAACATAGGTTAAGGGTGTTTGAGAATAAGGTGCTTAGGAAAATATTTGGGGCTAAGCGGGATGAAGTTACAGGAGAATGGAGAAGGTTACACAATGCAGAACTGCATGCACTGTATTCTTCACCTGACATAATTAGGAACATTAAATCTAGACGTTTGAGATGGGCAGGGCATGTAGCACGTATGGGCGAATCCAGAAATGCATATAGAGTGTTAGTTGGGAGACCAGAGGGAAAAAGACCTTTGGGGAGGCCGAGACGTAGATGGGAGAATAATATTAAAATGGATTTGAGGGAGGTGGGATATGATGATAGAGACTGGATTAATCTTGCACAGGATAGGGACCGCTGGCGGGCTTATGTGAGGGCGGCAATGAACCTTCGGGTTCCTTAAAAGCCATTTGTAAGTAGGTAAGTAAGTTATTAATAGACATCAGATTTTAGACAAAACCCTATTTTCTTCCTGAAGAGAGTGACCCATTGTGAGTTGTATTAACATGTTTCATAGATTGTTATGAGTAGACTTCATTGAATTGCCACACGCAGCATGCAATCAGGTTGCAGATGTACGGTAGTATAGAGGAGGTGAGCGACCGCCTGGTCTCATAGTATAAGCAGTTCATGTTAAGAGGTGTGACTGGTCCAAACAGATAGAGCAGTAACAGCTAATGTATACCTATGTAAGCACTTGTTTTTGCATTACTGTGGTTGGAATAGTCAAAGCTTAACATTTGTGCAGTGCAGACAAGAATTAAATCAAACATACTACAATAAGAGTGTTGCTGTTCCAAATAATTGCCCCTGGAATACCCTTACCCCTGCAGCCAGTCTTGACCCGTTGGGGAGCGTGGTTGGATGCTGTTCATTATTATGCAGAACATTAGGCAAAATAATGGAGGTAAATGATAGCACAGACAGTTCCGCTGTTGCAGCTGTAAAATCATTGCTTTCTGAACAGCTATCGGAATATATTCTGTTCATTGATTCTAATTTTAAAATCGTGTCCAAAAGCATCATCCTGTTAGAATCGTCTAAACTACAACTCTCAGAAGCCCTTAACATAGTGTATAAAATATCACAAACCGTTATCCAAAATAACAATTCACTAATTTCAGAAAAAATGAAATGTAAGTTGAGAAACATTATTGCTAAAAATTCTGCCTATTCACAACTTCGTATTATAAATTATGTACTATCAGGTCACGACAAGACATCTGAAATTGGTGTACTAAAAAGTAGTGATTTTCCGTTCTTCAAATATGTATGTATTACATCGTGTGATGTTGAACGTACATTTTCCCAAAATAAAAACTGTTTAAGTGGCCATCGCAGGAGGTTACTTTGCAATCGGTCAAAATATACGTAACTCTTCACTGCAATGCACATATTCAAGGATGATGTGAGATCTTACATTAAATTTTAAGAGTTAATATATCTCACTATAAAATAATTGTGTATTTACATGTTTAGACATTTCCCACTTCAATGATCATTCATTATATTTCTTGAATATGGGGTACAGGTTTTATTGTAATCGCAGTATACTGCTCATTGTTTACATCAGAGGCATACTCCATCCGTTGTACGCTCCCTTGTCATACAGTCTATACCGCGTGCACAGTAAACCTTGCGATTCTCATGGCAATTCCACGAAGTCTAGTTATGAGTAATAATACTAGTTTTATAGAGCCTAAAAATATATATTTTGATGTTAGAATCTATTTTAACCTATTTTATTTTAAAATGTTAACACAATTTTTTCTGTATTATTTTCTCTTAACCATGAATTGACAGGTATTATTTTCTCTTTTGAAGATAAGGCGACTTTCATCTCCTGTGCTAAGGATGACTCCTTTCACATCGAAGTGGCTTACATCAGGTCACATTTTACATTCTTGGTTTTTGTGTTTGCTTTTTTGGAAATTGCAGGGAAACCAATTTATAAGCAACTTCACCTTCTAACTCACGAGGAGAAACTTAGCTTAGCACCTGTAGCAGTCAGAGAAAAAGTACTGAATCCTGAACTTACCGATCTCAATGTAGCAGCGAATGTTTTGTCTGGGAAGTCTAACAGACAAAAAAGTGTAAATTGTCTCTTGATAATTTGGAAAAGTTACCGGTTATGTATTGAGAGTGCAACTATGAAAAGTGAATGTGGTTAAAAGGAATTAAACTTAATACAAAATTACGGAATAAAATATTGCTTCAATTGTGTATCATCATAACATTTTAGTATAGCAGTATACAGACAGCTGGGGAAATATACTTTTAACAAGATTTTTGTAAGATGCTTAATACTCCACTGTAATAGTAGATATAAGAGATTTTATTAATTTTGAGTAAGACGAGATGAAAAGTCATTTTGGATATGAATATTAGAGCCTATTTTTAAGTTTTAAAGTCTGTGTCGTAGTTTTATTGTGATTATTTAAGGCACATAAAAGTTAATTTTTAGAGCCTATAAATCCAAAGTCTAGTTGTCAGCAATAAACACGAAAGGTGACACAGAGATGCTTCAAGAAATATTATGCAGGTTTTTATCATAAACGTGACTGAGTTATGACAAAAGTATCCTAGCAAAGATTGTCTATTTCTGCGATAAAAACGAAAAAAGGATATCTAAAGAGTATTTTAAAGAAAAATAATTCTGAAGGTATTAGTTTGCAAAAGAATAGGGAGACAAATTATTTGGGAGGCACAGTAATCTGAAATCCTATTATTTTCTTTAATGATCTATTAAATTAAAATCATCAGTACCAGTTGCAGAAGAGACAGCTCTGCAGTATATATTGACTACACCCCAACTCTTGCTACTAGCAACAGGCATCTATAATGAACACCGATCAAAATACCCCTCATTTCTCATGAAAAACAACAACTGAAAAGACTACATTGGACTATAGTGGACTTTAGTTATCAGCAAACAGTTGGATACATTAAGAAGATTGATTGATTGATTTAATGGTCTACAGCAGCGTTGTCAGACACAGCCTAAACGGAGCGGAGCGCTCCACTATAACTCATTGCGTGCTCCGGTGCTTCCACAGACATAAGCAAATTCAAGCTCCGAATGGACGTCTCTAGCACCACAACCGGTTTCGGAGCTTACAACTCTGACACTACAGGTCTACAGGATTATAGATGACTGGGTTTCCTTAATTATTTCAAACATTCAATTTATTTAAGTATAGCAGGCAGGGGTGAATAATTTTGATATACTCAAAGAAATGTTCAATAAATTACCATAGTGTGCGAATGTTTGTGAACAACGTGATTTGCTTTTACTGTATATTAAATAAAGTTCTGCAATTTAACCAGGTGTCTATACAACAGAACCCCGATTATCCGTCACTCTATTAACTGACTGGTGGGTTACCTGTGTCTTTCTCTCAGTTTTTTTTTCTGCAAAAATATATGAAGTACTGTACATTGTATTAGCACGTTATTTTTTTCTAGAGAGTGAAACTACAAGCCTTTTTCCTTACACAGTATGGTCTACTGTTCGAATTGTCATACTGTATAAATTTCTACATACAATATCTTCTACAGGTGTCAAAAGAAATCTTGTTGTGCTAAATATCGAAAAAAAAAGTGTAAATAATTGAGTGGTTTGGGGAAAGAGACACTATGGCTCATCTTGCATCAGAATACAGATTGGAGTGTATGAAGTATGTAAATCTACAATACGAGATCTCCACTATTCATATATTTCCACAGACAGCCATTACAAGGAGTTTCCTTGTCCTTTAAAAACCCTTCATTGACAACTAGACTTACATTAGTGAAATTCTGATCCACTACCTAGCATGTTAAATACAAGACTATGGAGGAAATTACGGAAGTGTAGATATTATTCACTAAATTTACGAAAATCTTTTATGGTACAGATTATCGGATTTTTTTGACTAACCGTTCAGTCCATCCCCTTCATTAACATAGATAATTGAGGTTCTACTGTACACTGATAGTCCCGCACCATGGCATCGTGGTCTAAGGCATCCTGCCTAGGACTCACATTACGGAATGTGCGCTGGTTCGAGTCCTCATGGGGGAAGAAATTGTCTCATGAAATTTTGGCCAGTGTATGGGACCAGTGCCCACCCAGCATCGTGATGCACTTGGGGAGCTACGATAGGTAGCGAAAATCCGGTTTCGCAAACCAGCTATAATGGCTGGGAGGATCATCATGTTAACCACATAATACCTCTGCTTCGGCATGTGGCCGACTGGTCGGTCTTGGCCCTTCATGGGCTATAGTGCCATGGATTCACTTTTACTATACAATGATAAGTATGAGCTCAATAGAACTGATATATTTGTAGTTAAATATTGAAAGCAGAAGGCAAATCATTTGGAGAATTTGTTGATAAATGAATAAAATCATTGTGGTTACTAGTTTTCAACACAGTTAATGAAAGTCTTTTTCCCTTCCTCCCCCCAAAAATACAATCTTCTAGTGTGGAGTACGAGAAGAAGTATGTAAGAACTATATGTTAACACATGTTGTATGCTGATGTTTGATGACTGAAAAATAATGCAAGATTGATTGATTTGTATAAAATTTTCTTTTTTATACCCCATTCTTTGTATAAAACTGAGTTAACTAACAAAGGCTGATTTACAAAGGATACAATTATTATTATTATTATTATTATTATTATTATTATTATTATTATTAACAGCTTTATTTCGCCATGGATGCTGCAAATACAATGTCGTGTGCAAATATTACTCCTAATTAAGATTGTGTACGAGTGCACGGCATTATATGATGAAAATAAATCACGAAACTTTAACGGAATTGCTGTCACATTTTTAATCTAAGTACGATATTAGAAAATTTTAAATAAAAAAACCTGACCCTAGACATATGGTAGTTACCAATGGTTCATAATAATAAAGTTATAAGTCAAATTAAAAAGAATTTGTAGTAATTATGTATCAATGTAAGCAATATCTCAAAAATAATAATTTATGAATTTACAACTTACCAATATAAGTTGATCAGAATCTGTATTTGGAACTATGATCTTCTAAGGCTGATTTCACTAGCAAAATGAACACCTGAAAAAAGAAGATATATAATATAATAATTTGTACTTAATCAATTGAAATGGAATACAAAAATTAAATAGAACATTTCCAATTTCAACGGACATGAATAACAAACAAGATATCCTTCCATCAGTCTGACAATTCCCCCCCCCCTCTTTGAGAAAAGTACATTGATTATTTTGTTTCCTACATCTATTAATACAGGGCTTTTTCACATCCTTAGGGAGGGTTTACTCTAAGCCCATTTTTAGATTTTGTCTAGCACATATTAATTGTTGGCTAGAGTTAGCATGATGTTGGACTTTCACATATAACTGAAGACATTGCATTGATAACACTCAAAACATTCACGTCTTAGATAACAGTTGAGGACTATAGTTTCCATGCCACATTGGAGCTGCATGCATTAGTCATTTTATACGGTAAAATGGGGCCTAAGGGGTAGTATGTGGTCCTGTGGGGTTTTAACCTACTTAAAATCTCAGGAAAAGCCATTTATTCCTACCAAGTCCAATATATGCACGTCCTCGTCATGGTCCCTGGTTAACACTAAGCATATGGGCAAAAAAAAGCAAGTTCCCGACACTATAATTGGGACCCTTTGGCTGTGAGAGAAAACCCAGACAGAAAATCATCGTCCGTACAGGACAGCTGTGCAGTTGGGCATAGCGGTTAGTGGCCCCAGCCCAGAAAACCCTATTGCTCAGAAACTTGAAGGAAAATTAGTCAGACAGCTAAAATTATGGGGATCTGGAAAAGCGAAAAAGGTACATGATTTACAGATTTGCACATGGAACGTGTTGACATCATGAAGGACATCAGAAAGCTTGGAGTTAAGAACTGATGGACAGTGGCCAAGGATAGGGACTCATGGCAAAGGATCCTGAAAGACACCGAGGCTCGACCTGGGCTGTAGTGCTACTGATGATGATGTCGATGTGCTAAAATCTGTGATATTACAACTAGTGAAATAGCTTTCCTCCCTTTTTCTTCAGGGAAGGTATTTAAATAATCTTTATGCATTAATTCTTGTAATACACTGAGAGATAAAAAAATGCAAACTGTCTCCACAATTTTTATTTTTTTGAGAGTAGTATTTCCCTACACCTTTTTTCTACTTCAAGGGATGGTTTATGCATTCCAGATTGTTTCGTGAAATCAATCTTGTCACTTATAAATAACAACTTTCATATGTTAAAATGAAAACTAACTAGCGAAATACCTAGTTGACTTGTTTCGCCTTCATAGCAGCCATTTTCAGAACTAGTGAGATCCTTTCTTCTTCCGGTTTGTTCATTTGTTTTGTGTTGGGTAGTCTGGAGTGAAATAGGGGGTGTGTTCTGAAATGTAGTTGTGTATTAAGCTAGGGTTCCCATTTTATTTTGTTTGAAAACAGGGACATTCGAAAAATAGCTCACTACAAACATAGGAAAAAATCTCAACATTATCAACTAATTAAAGATTAATTCTAAAGTACTAAACTAAAGTACCTACTATTGAACTAGTTGTGTTTTATTTTCATCACAGCATTGTAATTTTACGCATCTTTTTTCACATATAGATATTATGTTCAATGTTCTGCTGAAGTAGATGCAGTCATTTATTTTCTGCTGAAATAGATGCAGTCATTTTTTCTGCTGAAGTAGATTCACAGTGAATATTATATTTACACTACCTGTGTATTTGTTCAAGAAGTTTGGGCTCTTTCAACAGTACATTTATCAACCAGCAGGATATCGTACAACAAATTTTGATGTGGAAATAATGGCTATTCATATCTCACTCCAACACCTACTATACAGAATAGATAAATTTCAAAATGCTGTCATTCTCTCTGATTCTAAAGCAGCATTATATGCAATAAATTCATATAAAATGATGTCAATTCAAATTAAAGAATGTCACAAAATGATCCAACAACTTCAAAAACTACAGAAAAGAATTCAATTGCAATGGATACCTGCACATTACGGAATTGCTGGAAATGAAACTGCTGACTTTCTTGCCCAAAAAGGATCCAATTTAATTCAGAATACAAATACAAGCCTACCTTTTACATCCATCAAGAGACTAATTAAAAATAATTATAAAATCAAGCAAAACCAAGCACTATGTACCAAAGCCAAAGATAAAAAATGGAGCATTTTAATAAAAAAAAACAGAAATCATTCCAGAAATCCCACGTAAATCTGCAGTAGCAAAATTCAGACTGCTTACAGAACACGATTATTTGGCCAAACACTTGAATAAAATAGGAATTTACACAAATCCAAATTGCCCTCTATGCAACAAAGAAGAAGAAATGAGTGAAGATCATCTCATAACCTGTGAAGTTCTACCTGATGGATCCACCACAGAGAAATATTGGAGAGCAAGAACGCTAATGGCTTCGTTGCCAAAGCCCGGCATTAGATAACAACATTACATTGAAAAGTTCAACACACGTTAACTTGCTAAAATTGGTTTTTACCATTATTAATGCTGTAATCTGTCTCTAGTATTTGGTAGGATATTCACAAGCAAAAGCCTTTTTTCTTTTTTTTTTTTGAGATCGAAAAAAGTAGGAAATTTTCCCATCCCAAAAAATGTTTTGGGACAGTAGAACTTTTTGCAAAAAACGGGACTGTCCCAGGTAAAACGGAACAAATGGGATCCCTAGTATTAAGCATATACAACGAATTCTGTCACTTAACATTTTTAGGTCAAGAAAAAGTCGCAACAACAATTTCCTTGGTTATGAACAGGGAAAGGATTTATATGTAAATACATATTTACTTATAAAGCTAATATAATTTATATTTTGCATTATCTTTATGTTTCACAATGTGTAGGGTTGAAAAATCCTACTTTTATTTTCCATATTTTTCCATATTTTAGAGTTTAGTACATATTTTCGTTAATTTCCATATATTTTCCATATTTCATATAAAACAGTCCATATTATATTAGGTTTAACAATAAAACAAAACAAAATTCCATTAACTTTTAAAAATACATTTCAACAATAGAGATTTAAACACATGTTCAGTAATCCCTTTAACATCAGAGTTATTTGAAAATTAGCAGTCCTATCAACAATGGGAAAGTAAGTTACAAAACTGTATTAATTTAATTTAAAATTTTTAACAGACTTCAGTTGTGCAGCTCAACAGTTAAATGCCAGTCAGAGTACACATAGGTTCAGTTTTGTAAATCATACTATAAAGACGGTAAATATGCCAAAAGTACGTCATTCAGTCAATTTAAAATCAAAACTAACAAGTTACATTTCAGAATTTAAAGAAGATGGTTTATCAACTGACAATAAAATATTATTTTGTAATTTGTGTCAGTGTGCAGTATCATCTACACAAAAGTTCCTGGTGCAACAACACATTACAACTAGTAAACATCAGGCCAACAAACAACTAAATTCCAAGCAGAGACAATTGTTTTTAACACAACCAACAACATCGAATGTAAGATCTGAGTTTAACATCGACCTGTGCCGTTCTCTCATCTCTGCTGATATTCCTCTCTACAAACTAAAGAATAAGGTCTTCAGGGAATTCCTTGAAAAATATACTCAACATACAATCCCGGATGAGTCAACACTTAGGAAGACGTATGCTCCATCCATCTACGATGAGACAATACAGAAGATAAGAGATGAAATTAAAGATAGTTCAATTTGGGTTTCCATTGATGAGACTCCCGACAAAGAAGGTAGACTTGTTGGTAATGTAGTTATCGGTTTGTTAAGTGAACAATATTCTGAACGAATTCTTTTACATTGTGATGTTCTAGAAAAGTGCAATAACAAAACTATAGTTAAACTGTTCAACGAAGCTATGGGTATCCTGTGGCCAAAGGGTATTATGTACGATAATGTGTTATTCTTTATTAGCGATGCTGCCCCTTATATGGTCAAAGCTGGACAAGCATTATCTGTTGTATATCCTAAATTGACTCATTTTACTTGTGTGGCGCATGCATTTCATCGTGTGGCAGAAGTGGTCAGAGACAATTTCCCTAAAGTAGATTTGTTGATTTCATCAGTGAAAAAAGTATTTCTCAAAGCTCCCAGTAGAGTTAACGTGTTGAAAGAAATGTACCCTGAAATTCCATTGCCACCAAAGCCAATTTTAACTAGATGGGGTACATGGCTAGAAGCAGTTGAATATTATGCCGAACATATAGACTCTATTAACAATGTTCTCCTTGCATTGGACTCTGAAGATGCAGTCTCAATTGATACTGCGAAAACAGTTACCTGTGACATAAGTGTGAAGAATGACTTAGCTCACATTCAGCATACATTTTCATGCATCATAAAAACGCTCAAAAGTCTCCAAAATAGGCACCTTTCACTATCTGAAAGTTTTGAAATTATAAATAGTACTGTGGAACAACTGAATCGTGGTAGAGGTAAAGTTGCAGATGCAGTAAGAGCTAAGGTGGACACTGTACTTTCAAAAAACCCTGGATATGAAGAACTACAAAAGGTTGTTGCTGTGATGAGTGGTGAATCAACAGTGAAGATTAACTTGGACTTATCCCCAGCAGACATTGTGAAATTGAATTATGTACCAGTTACTTCTTGTGACGTCGAACGCTCTTTTAGTCAGTATAAATCTATCCTCAGAGACAATAGAAGAAGATTCACTTTTCAGCACTTGAAAGAAATGTTTGTAACCTATTGTTATGGTAACAGACAATAAAAATTGTGTTTTGTTGAAACTACATTGGAAGATAAGGTACGTCCATTATATTTTTTGTTTAGTTTGATTAAAATGTACCAATATTTAACGTACATAGTCATTTTTTTATAATTTTAAGTCCATATTTAATTCCATATTTTGGTAAAAATCCATATTTAATTCCATATTTTGGTAAAAATAACTACATATATATTTACATATTTCATATATTTTTAGTCCATATAAATCCGTTCCCTGGTTATGAATATGGTCATAGTCTACGCTATGTTGGTTGTGTATTAAGGATTCTCAATACACAACTAAATTTTAGAACACACACCATATTTGACTCCACACTACCCAACACAAATGCACCCCATAGCAAAACAACTGAAGAAACCAGAAGAAGCAAGGACTTCACTAGTTCTGAAGATGGCTTCTATGAAGTCGAAACTGTCCACACCTGTGGAGTAATGGTCAGCACGTCTGGCCGCGAAACCAGGTGGCCTGGGTTCGAATCCCGGTCGGGACAAGTTACCTAGTTGAGGTTTTTTCTGGGGTTTTCCCTCAACCCAATACGAGCAAATGCTGGGTAACTTTCGGTGCTGGACCCCGGACTCATTTCACTGGCATTATCACCTTCATATCATTCAGATGCCAAATAACCTTGATGTTGATACAGTGTCGTAAAATAACCCAATAAAAAAAAATGAAGTCGAAACTAGTCAACTAGGTATTTTACAACTTAGTTTTCATGTTAACACATGAAAGTTGCTATTATATCCATATTCATAAGTGATACAAAGAGTTAAAAGTGTGTAATCAAGGTGTAAAATCTTGTACTTCCAGCAATAAATTTTACAAGCTGCTAATGATTTCGTTGTTAATCCTTGTCATATGCCATGTTTTTATTTGACAGAATTGCAGTTGTTTAAACTTCTGAGTCACTCTAAAACTGAATTCTGTCACCTAATATGTTTTTCAGTCCAGAAAAAGCTGCAAGGGCAATTTTCTTGGTTACAAATATGTGCGTAGTACAGGGTTCACCAGGAAAATGGGCGATTTTAAAGTATGCGCTACAGAAATATTGTAGCCGATAGAGAGTGCCATTATTTGTTGTTATATTGCCGACACTATGTCATTTACACAGCCTTACATGATCAGTCGCCATGGAATAATGGAACAGTGCACAGCGTGCATAAGCAATCAGATGTAACAAATGAAATAGCAAAATTTCAAACAATTTTGTGGAGCAATAAAAAGAACATTGAGTGAAAAGATAACAAGACACTCAATTAGAATTATATGTCAAACTCCAATGCCAGAAGAAAAAGCAAGTGAAATTGATATTGGGAAAAATACTCACCATAATAGGGTCACTGATGGGAAGAATTCACTTGATATCTTGCTGTATTCATGTAACACATGAACCTTAGTTTCTTCAGTTCCCTATAAACAGAAAAATATCACACTTTTTATTCGAATTATACATTACAACTCATCATGCGAAAAAAATTGGCTATACACCTCGCAATAAGAAATTAAATTATACTTGTACTTAAAGTAACTGACTTCTCAATTAAAATGAAGCATACATAACGGCAGAATGCTTGACTTTAATAGGACAAAACAAACTGAACTATAGATCATCAGAAAAACAATCTTTGGCATGACCTTACAAATGTAAATACGAATATACCAGACTGCAACTAACCATTAGGTCCAAAGTCTGCTCTGGATGACGAAAATTATTATAATTATTATTATTATTATTATTATTATTATTATTATTATTATTATTATTATTATTATTATTATTATTAACTTGGAAGGCATCATGGAAGCTATTACTTACGTAATAACAGTAATTATTTTATACATCTTGATTACACAACTTTTAACATTGTATCACTTCGGAATATGTATGATAAGACTTTCTTGTGTCAAATTCTAACGTACCTTGTTTACATGTTTCGACCTATTTATGGGTCATCCTCAGAACTGGTCGTTGTTGGTCTTGGCGCCTCTTGTTTTGTTTCCTGTGAGGGTGTGTTCGTGTGGTATAATGTAGAGTCAAAGAGTGTGTGTGTTCTGAAATTGAGTTGTGTGTTGATAATTTCGTTGGGGTGTGTTTTCGTGTCTCTGTATATTTCATATTGTTCTAGTGTGTTTAGTTTCTGGCTTTTTGGTTGGATGTGTAGTATTTCCACGTCTGTGTTGATGTCTCTGTGGGTGTGGTTTGCATTTGTGATGTGTTCTGCATATGTTCAAACACTTACAAAGAACACATCACAGGCATAACAAAATTACAAAACACCTCCACATATACAGAACACATAACAAATGCTAACCACACCCACAGAGACATCAACACAGACATGGAAAACTACACATCCAACCAAAAAGCCAGAAACTAAACACACTAGAACAATATGAAATATACAGACACACGAAAACACACCCCAACGAAATTCTCAACACAACTTAATTTCAGAACACACACACTGTATGACTCTACATTATACCACACGAACACACCCTCACAGGAAACAAAACAAGAGGCGCCAAGACCAACAACGACCAGTTCTGAGGATGACCCATAAATAGGTCGAAACATGTAAACAAGGTCGTTAGAATTTAACACAAGAAAGTCTTATCATACATATTCCGAAATTATTTTATGATTCTACTGTATAAATTAAGAAAATCTGGACAACATTTTAGAGAATCATAGTACCATAATGTAACACTGAGAAATCTGTAATAAGTCAAATGACATGGAATTTAAGCAGCTTTAACCTACCAATAGCAACACTATTTTAAGAAATCAAATTCATTCAACTCATCCTTAGATTAATTAATATCACCACTTCGAGGTGTACTGCAATTTAAACATCCAAAGAGGACAGGACTCATTCTTTCTTTATTTTCTTTTTTGGTTGGCTATTTTGAATGTGGTGACATAAAGTTTAACAAAATGAACATGTAGGCCTATAAATGTTTATTAAATTTTGAAGTCAATTTATTCAGCATGTCAGAATACAATATGGGAGGTGCAAGTTTAAATTTCTCAGGATTACATTTTCACATGGAATACCTTTCAGAAATACCAGCTTTATGCAGAGTGTAATAGCATAAGCACAGGATATCAATACAAATATTTTCCATTAAGCAATGCATGTACGTATGATTATATGCTAACCGGACCCAATCAAAACAAATCGCTTTAGCAGCATGCAGAACATCTCAACGAACGTTATTTGTTTGGAAACAAGTACTTTCCACAGTGGAGTGACACAGTAGCGGCAGTGTGCTACAATCTCTATCAATATGTATTTATCTTAATTTGAGACTCGCCTAGTCAGGAAATATGAAGTCCATACGACGTTCCTTCCTACTGCAGAACTTGTCAATTACCCTGGAGTTAAACCTCTCCATCTTGGACATCATACTCTTTTCTATTGACAGTATTGCAAGAGCAGTGAGGCGATCCTGGGACATAGTGTTCCTTAAAAACGTTTTAATGCGTTTAAAGAAAGAAAAACATCTTTCTGGCTCAGCAGTGGTCATTGGTGTTGTAACCAAAATATTTAACAACTTCGTTACTTCACAGAATGGATCCTGTGAATTGTTGGAGGCTATGTATTGTAACAATTGAAATCTCCATCTATATTCCGGAAGTCGGGTCTTCCATATAGAACTACAAGTTGTGTCTTTAACATTGTTTTGTTCAGTACAGTATAGCTGTTGACAGCAACTTCAAGTAGGCGTTTTGGAAAATTATGAGAAAAATTGTCAAAAAATTTGCTGTTTAACAATTTTGTTGCGTCTAGGTAGCTTAAAGACTGAAACGATAAGTAGTTTCCTGAATTATACTGTCATATAATTCCTTGGCTTCAATTTTCTGGACTGACTGATTCAGGAGGAACCTCAAAAGCCAGGTAGATGGCAGCAGCGGTCGGACACTTGAATTACCAAACACATTGTACATAGTTCCGAGTTCTTCCACAAACAAGCATTCTTTCGTTACGCTTTACTTTTGTAATCTCCAAGCTGTGTTGTGCTGAAGCTGACTACAGCACTTCCCCGCGTAAAAATAGCCAATCAGGGCAGTGATTTCAGCTTCGCACATGCGCATTAATTGTCTACATTCTCATGTAGAGTTTTGAGTAGCACATTGTACCCCATGAGGCACCAAAGAGCTAAGAGCGAAGACTAAACACTCTATAATGCGTCATGAACATAACCACGGGAAATTGTCAAATGGCAGATCAAGTACTATGGTATTGCAAATACATTATTTGAGCAAAAATTATCATTGTGCTGTAGCACTGTAGCACATAAGGGCGGGCCGCCCCTGGCGTGACACAAATACGAAGGCCTATAACGATTTCTATCAGAGTGGTCATCTTTTCCATACATACTAGTAAGTACTATTCTTAGACTTCATTTCGGATGTCATAGAGAATAGCATAAACAATTCTGTAGTGATACCCTCCATGTGCCCTGTCAAACCTAAAGTATCAAGATTGGTGAGTATCGATAGGGTTGCCATCCATCCAGGTTTTGCCGGACATGTCCTCTTTTTTAGAGTTAAATTTTTCGTTCGGGCAGGTTTTTAGATTTTGGCTAATTGTCCGGGTTTTTAGGTTAAGTTCAAAATATCGACCCTCCCAAGTACTAACATTGTAACTCATTTTTTACATTTTTTACATTTTTCAGGAGATGAAAATGAAGTTTTAAAATGATCGTGTAAATTAGTGTATACAAAAATGTAGAGTAACAATAAGATTTTACATACAATTGGGAAGGTTTAGAGCTATACAATGATAGTACTGGGAGAAAAAGAAACAATTTAAGACCATATTAACTAAGACAACTCAAAACCATAAAAAATTGAGGAAGGTTTAGAGCTATACAATGATAGTACTGGGAGAAAAATAAACAATTTAAGACCATATTAACTAGGACAACTCAAAACCATAAAAAATTGAGTTACTATGTTAGTACTTGGGAGGGTCGATATGACGTTACTAATGAAGGAAAATCTCTCAAACATTTGTAACAATTACTTTTTTGTAACTTGGAACCTTCTAATTGTTACAGTTAAGTAATGCTTTAGTCCACCCCACTTTAAATGCTCTCGTTTTTTTTATTGGGTTATTTTACGACGCTGTATCAACATCTAGGTTATTTAGCGTCTGAATGAAATGAAGGTGATAATGCCTGTGAAATGAGTCCAGGGTCCAGCACCGAAAGTTACCCAGCATTTGCTCGTATCGGGTTGAGGGAAAACCACGGAAAAAACCTCAACCAGGTAACTTGCCCCGACCGGGATTCGAACCCAGGCCACCTGGTTTCGCGGTCAGACGCGGTGACCATTACTCCACACGTGTGGACTAAATGCTCTCGTGAACTTCTCTTTCTGTACTCTTTGACCGCAATATTATCGATGTTTTATTTTTGTAATGTTTGGAAACTTGCGTCTTGTGTTTAAAACTGTTGCCACTATGTGACAATGCTATATGTCATCTTCTGGTTACTATTGCTTGCTGGCTGCCGACTTTCATAACGGTCTTTTTGTGCTGTGCATGCTTGTAGTTTGTAAGAGGAAAAACTGTCAAAAAGAAAGTGTAAATTTTCTGCCGAGTTACAGAAGAAGTATTCTTCTTTTCAAAGAGGTAGAGATGATTTCGAGGGTGAATGCATGGTATATACAACTCGACCAAGTTAAGTCTGCGAGCCGAGAGGGGAAGTTGGAGGCAGTTCTGTAGTGAAAGGAGGCGGTAATGAGAGGAGACCAGTACAGTCTCACATGACAGCAAAGTTTTCCTACTGCACTTCAGTTCATAGAGCGGTAACAATTTAAGATGCTTTGAAATAGACTGTACTTCTACTTCTACTTGACAGTGAGGTTTGGCGTTCTGATTGGCAAGCATGGGCATAGGAGAGAAAGTTGCATGAGTGGGGGGAGGCTGGGAGACAGCGTAACTGTTGCCTTTATCTGAAGACAAGGACAAAAAATGCGTGTGCTCCGTAGTGTATTTTAAATGATGTGCACACATTGAAATCTGAGCGTCAAGTGACCTATGTGACAACTGTGTTTTGCCTCTACATTCCATCCTGATACCCCCACTCGCAGACTTGACTTGGACAAGCTGTAAAGCTGGTACATTTGTTTCAGTGTCGAATAAATGAGGACTTGATTTGCAAGTGCATCTGGATTGCGAAAAAAACAAAACATTTCAATGAGAAAGTTCTTCTACAGAATTAACTGACTTTTTTGTAAAACCTGGCAGCAAATTGGAAGATGAAGTAACAGCAGCAGAAGGAATTTTGCTTTCCACACTGGTGAACACCACAATAGTTACAATGTGATGGCGTGCACATCTGGCCTACTGAAGACGACGTTCCCAGATTCGGATATTGCGAAGAAGTTTATTGTGGAAAAATGAAGACAGACGCAATTATAAACTCTGCTTTGGCACCTGATTCTTTGGGAAATGTTTTAAAAACCATTGAAGAAAATGAAATACTTTATTGTGGAGTTTCCACTGATGGAAGTAACCATGGTTCAATAAAGCTCTTTTCAATATTTATCCAGTATTTCGAATGGAAGAACGGTGGTTTGTAGTCCAAAATATTGAATTGAAACGTCAACCCAAGAGACTGCAGGTACAATATCGTCATATATAACAATATAGGATACCAAAGTATTGAAATTGTATGTTATTTTTATTGTTTCTTGTGATTTATAATTAGACTCATGGTTATAAAGAATAAATTATAACCAATTCACTTGTTTGTATTACAGAAAGGGTTTGGAATTGAACAGGTTACATCAGCTGCTTGTCTATGCGGATGACGTGAATATGTTAGGAGAAAATCCACAAACGATTAGGGAAAACACGGAAATTTTACTTGAAGCAAGTAAAGAGATAGGTTTGGAAGTAAATCCCGAAAAGACAAAGCATATGATTATGTCTCATGACGAGAATATTGTACGAAATGGAAATATATAAATTGGAAATTTATCCTTTGAAGAGCTGGAAAAATTCAAATACCTGGGAGCAACAGTAACAAATATAAATGATACTCTGGAGGAAATTAAACACAGAATAAATATGGGAAATGCCTGTTATTATTCAGTTAAGAAGCTTTTATCATCTAGTCTGCTGTCAAAAAATCTGAAAGTTAGAATTTATAAAACAGTTATATTATCGGTTGTTCTTTATGGTTGTGAAACTTGGACTCTCACTGTGAGAGAGGAACATAGGTTAAGGATGTTTGAGAATAAGGTGTTTAGGAAAATATTTGGGGCTAAAAGGGATAAAGTTACAGGAGAATGGAGAAAGTTACACAACGCAGAACTGCACGCATTGTATTCTTCACCTGACATAATTAGGAACATTAAATCCAGATGTTTGAGATGGGGAGGACATGTAGCATGTATGAGCAAATCCAGAAATGCATACAGAGTGTTAGTTGGGAGGCCGGAGGGAAAAAGACCTTTGGGGAGGCCGAGCCGTAGATGGGAAGATCATATTAAAATGGATTTGAGGGAGGTGGGATATGATGATAGAGGCTGGATTGATCTTGCTCAGGATAGGGACCTATGGCCGGCTTATGTGAGGGCAGCAATGAACCTTCGGGTTCCTTAAAAGCCAGTAAGTATGTCACTTGTTTGTATTATTATTTTGTTATTTAAGGTTAAGAAAATTACTACTAGCAATATTTCTCAGCTTCAACAGTCTACATACTATACATATATCAGTATGATAAGATCTGTTCAGAAGTAGGTGTCGATAAAGTGTCCTCTTTTTTGCTTATCAAAATATGGCAACCCTAGTATCAAGCCAAAATTAAACATAATCTGATATATTTACTAAAACCAGTATGTTTATATTAAAGCACCATCTTTTTCTGGATGACTTCAGGGACAACCATCAGAAAATAAAATGGTTTGTTAATAGTACATTATGCAACGAGCCTATAATGATAGTAATTAAGAAGCGAGTATGGATGTATATGAAACGAGCGCAAGCGAGTTTCATAATTTTCATACGAGCTTCTTAATTACCATTATAGGCGAGTTTCATACGACTTTTTATGCTCGACCATATTTCTAACTTGAAATTATTCATTTTGTTTGTATCTAACTGACCTTGAGCAATACCTAGTAAATTGTGAGATGTGCGCAGACGCGAAAGTATTGATTTTTTCCGAGGAACAGATGTCCACATTGACCTTCATAGCCTATAAGAACATACAGAGTAAACTAAATATTAACTTTGATATGACACTGAAATTAAATTAGACATTGAAAAACGAGATAACAAATTGAATTTATTTGAATATTATTTACAATTGACGCTGATTATTATAGTAACAGAACATAACCTTCTGCGACAGTATTGGATTTCCAGCCTTCGTGACTTTTCGCTAATTCTCTTTCGATTGCATATCCGAGAATAATCGATACTTGCAGTTTTATAATGGTACAAAGCTGACTTGTCATTGGCTGAGGTTTTATAACGGTACAAAGCTGACTTGTCATTGGCTGAACACATGTACTTTAATGACGTGCATTAAAGGATTGCTACCAGGTGTATAATTACTACATTTTGGCATGGTCGAGCATAAAATTAATTAACTCACAAAGGGACATGCATAATCATTGAACTGCAAAAAAAAAAAAAAAAAAAAAAAAAAAAAAAAAAAAAAAAAAAAAAAAACCAAAGGCACACATGCACGCGCACAGACACACACACACACACACAAGAAACCCTGCGTGCGCTCGCGAGAGAGAGGAAGAGAGAGTAGGAGATCTATGATTAGCATACCACAACATCACGATTGTGGAAATGTCCCTAACGTGACATGGAAACAATTCTGATTTTTACATCCCTTGAGGCTTTCACTTGTCATGAACCATGCATGATATTACATTTTCACACAGGTAGTCTTGGAAACAATTTTCTATCTGGTATATACCAGTGGCGGCTGATTGACTGAGGCAAGTGAGGCTGGGCCTCAGTCACTTGGCTTAAATGAAATCAAATTTTGTGTTTTCATATAATGTATTAGTTATTTGAAAGAAAGCATATATCGCTGTAGAAGCATTTGAAAACTTTGATGTATATAGACCTGTTTTTCAGTAAAATTTGTTCCCGAGGCCGGGATCGCTCGTGCCGGGTCTGGCTTGTGATGTATATAGACCTGTTTTGCAGTAAAATTTGTTCCTGAGGCCAGAATCGTTCGTGCCGGGTCTCGCTTAATGTATTTCATGTCCTTTCGCAGGATTTGAGTTTGGGCTTAAAACGTTGTAGCTGAGGCACATTTCGGCCGGCCTGGTCAGATTTCACTCGTCCCATCCATGGGCCGGCCTCAAGGGTAGAGTGGGATGGGAATAGCAGTGGTGACTTGTCTTCCTAACTAGGCCATAAGTAACAAAATTCCAGCTCCTTGGCAGGCAGAGACCCACACCATTCTCTCCCCTTATGTCTCAGTTTATGACATATAAGCGAGGGTGTAGTACAGTAGTGAATGTGGGCCAATGTTGTTATGTATTTCGGGAAAATATAAACAGAAACAAATGAGAGAAGTAATGCTGGTGCAGTTAATTCATTGTTAGAGTGTCCTTTTTTGAGAAGAAATAATACTGAAAGAAAGGAAGTTTTAAATAAAAATAGAGACTACCGAGATACCTACGACATCGCTGATAATTTTTCTCACACATAATCTTAAAACGCGAGTTTCTATTGCATCCTGGTATGGGCAACATAAATGGTTATGTGGTAATGTGATGCAAAATAAACTTCTCTTGGCCTTGTTTGTTGCTGTCAAAGAAAAAAAATAAAAAGAAAAGAAAGAAAGGGGAATTTCAACACATATGGGTTGCTTCATCACACTGAAACAATCACTGAAACTCAGAGCATAACAGCTTATTTGGTGAGTGAAATTATTATTTTTCATTGATAATAATAAGAATAGACTAATAATAATAATAATAAGAATAATAATAATAATACAGTGATAATGATATTAATAATATAATAACAATAATAATTAATATCATAAACAAACATTTCCTATCGGAGGCAATTAAACTAGTTGCATCTGGCCTCACCGAGGATTTTGATCACCGGCCGCTACTGGTATATACACACAGATGAGGGAAGTATCTTAATCGTTGTGGAAGCATGGATATTACATCTCATTGACGATCACTCATTTAAAATGAAATGCTTGACAATAATTACATGACGTATCATTTACTAACCCTATAGCATAATACTTACACTGCCTTAATTTCTAATTTCTCATCTTTATGCATTGTTCATGGTACCAACGCCATTTATACAGACCTGCATCTTTTACAACTTGAAACACTAAGTCCTACCACATTTCCCTGGATGGCCACAGGCACTCATTATGAAAGCAGTAAGAATCACGATAGTTATTTATACAACAAGGATACAAAGTGACTTATTTCTGCATGCGTGAGAGGATTGTGGGACACAAAATATTTACAAGGAAAAGAGAAATAATTATCAATAAAGCAATTAATTTCTCTACAATCATAAAGGTCTTGGGGTCATACTGCTCAACATATTTCATTTATCTTGTCATCTTATAATATGACAGATTTCAAGTTCATCGCCATTTTGTATTTTTGATTTCAAATAGAAACTTCTTAATTTTTTATTTACTTACAAAGGAACCTGGAGGTTCATTGCAGCCCTCACATAAGCCCTCCATCGGTCTCTATCCTGAGCAAGATTAATCCAGTCTCTGCCATCATATCCCACCTCCCTTAAATCTATTTTTATATTATCTTAATTGTTTAACAAAAGATATTATACAGGGTGATTCAGAAGGGTTAATAGTAAATATTTTAGGGGTGGTAGTTTGGACTAAAGCTATTCTAAGTAAAAAGGTTCATGTCAATTTCTGTCAAATTTTCAATGGGTGTGGACATACAGCTGTTCAATGTTACGTATAACAAGCTTTACAAGTGATAGAAGGAAAGACAAATTAATTAATGATTGTAATTATTTATTATTTATTTGGCATCAATATATTTAAACCGTTCAAAATAATGGTTCAAAAATTTTACTGTCCACTTCAATGCACTTTTCCGCTCTGTTGACAACAGTGAGTGTTACTCTTCTGTAGTCGTCTTGTCATTCATTTATGACAGCAACACTATTCATAATACGAGCTACCAATTCATTCCTTGTCATCATCCTTACATGTTTCAGCACACGTGAATAATCATCCAATCAATACAGAGATAACATGTGGTCAGCAAGATGATACCCCCTCTCACCTCAATCATTATAGCTGGTTTTCGAAATCCGATTTTACTACTCTTTGTAGCTTTTCTAATTCATTATGGTACTGGGTGACACTGGACCCATCACTGATCGAAATTCCACGAAAAAATTTCATCTTTCATGAAGAATCGAACAAGCGCTCATTCTGCATTACTAATGCAAGGCATGATGCCTTAGAGCAGATGTGTCAATAGGGAACGCATTATTATATACTGAAAGGTAGAGATGATGTTTCAAATAGGCTACTTGATTGTTTATACATATATAACAGTTGCCAAAGTAGATAAAAGTTCAGTCAGGTATAAGCAACTGCGGCGATTCAAGGCTGCTTCACGTTCGGGACTTCGGGAGTGATCAAACTCGATGTCTCAAAATACTCACAAGCAGTCTTTATGTCAACGACACGATGTATATGACATTGTCGTGCAGGTTTTCAGCTTTGCGGGCACTGTTAATCTTGCTTTCTTGATCGTTGTTCATCTCTAGTACACACTCATTCTTCGCATTTGATTCAGACTTCCTTGACCAAACACAGCACTCCTGCTGTGGTTTCTCAGGCTCCCTACTCCACCGACATGGCTCCATGTGATTTTTTATTATTCTTCTAGTTGAAAATGTCGCTGAAAGGGACCCGACTTGAATCCAGAGAAGACATTATGTGGAATGTGACAGCCCAGCTGAACACCATTCCAAAAGATGCGCTTCAGAAGTGTTACCAACAATAGAGGGAATGCTGGGAGAAATGTGTGCATTACCAAGGGGACTACTTTGAAGGAGATTAGAGTAAATGTATTATGTATGAATAAATTATTTTTTACTCAGCAACGAAATGAGACAGAAATACGATTTTTGTGGTTTTGTATTCTTTAAGCCCACACATGTTTGAAATGGCTCCCTTCTGCCACAGTACACTCCCAACAACGACGTACAACAGTGCGACATACCAACTGGATAGTTGCTAATGGAATATCATTACAGGCATGTTCAATCTGAACTCTCAGTTCCTCCAGTGTTTGTGGTTTTATGGCGTACACTGAGTACTTTAGAGCTCCCCATAGGTCGAAGTCTGGATAGGTTAAATCCGGAGATCGAGGCAGGAACTCCGCAGCACTTCCTCTTCATCCTATTCATCTCTGATTGAGTGTGCGATCGAGAAAATTCCTAACACTGACATGAAAGTAAGCTGGAGCCCCGTCTTATTGAAAGTAAAACCCATTTTCATTCTCAAAGAGTTCATTAAGACGTGGAATCTTAGTTTCCAACATTTGCAGGTATTTCTCACCCATGACTGTCCCTTCGAAGAAGTAGGCCCAATTATTCCTCTGGAAGACAGACCACAGCATACTGTTACTCCTGGAAGATTGACGGTCTTTTCTTGAAAGATGTGTGGGTTTTCGTTAGCCCAGTACACACAATTGTGCCATTAAGTTTAAATGTGGCTTCATCTGACCAAACAATTAAGTCTTGAAAATCTTCCCTTTCATCACACATGTTCAAGAACCACTCACTAAATTCCAGTCGTCTATCTGGGTCGTCCTCATTTAATGCATGGACAAGTCTCGGAATGTAAGGCTTCCATTTTTGAGCTCTCAAAATTCGATGAACACTGGATTTGCTGATACCAATCCACGAGAACATTGCCTCATTGACTTCTTTGGGGACAGTGCAAAAGCCTGCATGATTGCATCAACACTCTCGTTACCAGTGAAACTTCTCTTTCTTCTGCACTGCCCTTTCAACACATCTTGCACCATTCCATTGACTTCAAACTTGTCTCGGATTCTTGTAATAGTTAACCTTGGTGGTTGTGTTCCAAATTCAACCCTCCAACGTCAATGAACCTCAACAACATTCTCCACTTCCCAATAACATTTCAGTATCCACTTATGTTCATCGAACGTTAATTGCAACACCATGTTTGTTTATAAACCAATGAACATGTTTCCATGCTTTCCACTGCCTTCTGAATCATAAAAAATGGCAAAAATCGTATTTCTATCTCATTTCTTTGTTATGAAATAGTATTTCAAAGTGTGTATACATCAATTTGAGACACTCTGTATAAATAAAAATAAATATTGTAACTGTTTTCAGAGTTGAATCTCACTCTGGACTTCCCTGTAAATTGTAATACAGGAATGATGAAATGTTGCACTAAAACTTGAAATAAATGTTTATCTTTGCTCAGGAAAGCATCACGTGATAGACTTTGTCCACATCTAAGACTATTCCTGATTTCTCAACTCAGTAGCATTACATCATGATCCTCAGATATTCAGTTCAGTCACAGGCAGTCAGTTTAAAAGTTAATTCGTGGTTAAGGTACTATAACAATTGGGAAAAATGAAAAATAGTGACAATGTTCCTTTGCATCAGTATGTTAACGAATTCAAAGAGGTATTCACAACTGATGACTAAATATTTTTCTGGAAGGACTGTGAAAAAATTATTAACACTTCATAAATAAATAGCTGCTGTTAACCACTAAAACAGTCGGCTAGCTAGGCAATCTTTACTTGGACAATCTTCTGCCCCACCTCCTTCAGGACCAACAAGATTTGCTCAGCATTCAAAAAATTTGTGTGCAGCATTAATTTCCGCTGATATCCCACTCTCGAATATTAATAAATCTGAACTTAGAAATTTTTATTATCAAAGTATAAGCAGTGCCATCTTAACACATGAGTACGGTGAAAGTTGTCCGGGGTCCTCATGCTAATCTATGCACAGGCCTGAATTTAACATTAATTTTCCAATTATCCGTCTCAACATTCAAATCTCCTGCTAAACTAATTTTCCAATTACCCGTCTCAACATTCAAATCTCCTGCTAAACTAATTTTGCCAATTACTGTCAGTGACACAGTTCATCTGCCCTGGAAGGAATGCGGAGTTGGGGTAGTAGTTTCGCACTAGTAGTGGATGGAGAGAAAGTTAGAAATGCAATGTAGCGTGCATTATAAAAACATTGATTTACCAATTCCGCGCTATGTTACTATTGGAGTACACTTCACATGAAAGTTATATTGCTACGTCTTAACTTTGAATATATATTTACACAAGCAATCCTATTAAGCAAACGTTCACCTTCGTCTTCCAAGTACAAATGAAGAGAGAAAAATGTTTTTTTGGAGAAAATAGAAAGGGAATTAAACAGAGGGTATTCACACCAAAAGTACTGTTAGCCAGCCGCTTGCTCCAAAGTTAGCCTCACACCCCTCTAAACAACACCCCTAACTTCCCCAAGGTTCAGGGCAGATGAGCTGTGTCATCGACTGTACCTGTCTCAACATTCAAATAAACTAATTTTCCAATTACCCATCTCAACATTCAAATCTCCTGCTCAACTAATTTCCAATTATCTGTCTCAACATTCAAATCTCCTGCTAAACTAATTTTCCAATTACCCGTCTCAACATTCAAATCTCCTGCTAAACTAATTTCCAATTATCTGTCTCAACATTCAAATCTCCTGCTAAACTAATTTTCCAATTACCCGTCTCAACATTCAAATCTCCTGCTAAACTAATTTTCCAATTACCCGTCTCAACATTCAAATCTCCTGCTAAACTAATTTCCAATTATCTGTCTCAACATTCAAATCTCCTGCTAAACTAATTTTCCAATTACCCGTCTCAACATTCAAATCTCCTGCTAAACTAATTTCCAATTATCTGTCTCAACATTCAAATCTCCTGCTAAACTAATTTTCCAATTACCCGTCTCAACATTCAAATCTCCTGCTAAACTAATTTCCAATTATCTGTCTCAACATTCAAATCTCCTGCTAAACTAATTTCCAATTATCTGTCTCAACATTCAAATCTCCTGCTAAACTAATTTTCCAATTACCCGTCTCAACATTCAAATCTCCTGCTAAACTAATTTCCAATTATCTGTCTCAACATTCAAATCTCCTGCTAAACTAATTTTCCAATTACCCGTCTCAACATTCAAATCTCCTGCTAAACTAATTTCCAATTATCTGTCTCAACATTCAAATCTCCTGCTAAACTAATTTCCAATTATCTGTCTCAACATTCAAATCTCCTGCTAAACTAATTTCCAATTATCTGTCTCAACATTCAAATCTCCTGCTAAACTAATTTTCCAATTACCCGTCTCAACATTCAAATCTCCTGCTAAACTAATTTCCAATTATCTGTCTCAACATTCAAATCTCCAGCTAAACTAATTTCCAATTATCTGTCTCAACATTCAAATCTCCTGCTAAACTAATTTTCCAATTACCCGTCTCAACATTCAAATCTCCTGCTAAACTAATTTCCAATTATCTGTCTCAACATTCAAATCTCCTGCTAAACTAATTTTCCAATTACCCGTCTCAACATTCAAATCTCCTGCTAAACTAATTTCCAATTATCTGTCTCAACATTCAAATCTCCTGCTAAACTAATTTCCAATTATCTGTCTCAACATTCAAATCTCCTGCTAAACTAATTTTCCAATTACCCGTCTCAACATTCAAATCTCCTGCTAAACTAATTTCCAATTATCTGTCTCAACATTCAAATCTCCTGCTAAACTAATTTTCCAATTACCCGTCTCAACATTCAAATCTCCTGCTAAACTAATTTTCCAATTACCCGTCTCAACATTCAAATCTCCTGCTAAACTAATTTCCAATTATCTGTCTCAACATTCAAATCTCCTGCTAAACTAATTTTCCAATTACCCGTCTCAACATTCAAATCTCCTGCTAAACTAATTTCCAATTATCTGTCTCAACATTCAAATCTCCTGCTAAACTAATTTTCCAATTACCCGTCTCAACATTCAAATCTCCTGCTAAACTAATTTCCAATTATCTGTCTCAACATTCAAATCTCCTGCTAAACTAATTTTCCAATTACCCGTCTCAACATTCAAATCTCCTGCTAAACTAATTTCCAATTATCTGTCTCAACATTCAAATCTCCTGCTAAACTAATTTCCAATTATCCGTCTCAACATTCAAATCTCCTGCTAAACTAATTTTCCAATTACCCATCTCAACATTCAAATCTCCTGCTAAACTAATTTCCAATTATCTGTCTCAACATTCAAATCTCCTGCTAAACTAATTTTCCAATTACCCGTCTCAACATTCAAATCTCCTGCTAAACTAATTTCCAATTATCTGTCTCAACATTCAAATCTCCTGCTAAACTAATTTTCCAATTACCCGTCTCAACATTCAAATCTCCTGCTAAACTAATTTCCAATTATCTGTCTCAACATTCAAATCTCCTGCTAAACTAATTTTCCAATTACCTGTCTCAACATTCAAATCTCCTGCAACTCGGTTGAAAGAGAAAAATTACCGGTACTACTTGTAGTGGAGAGTTGGCATGCCTGATATCCTGTAAAACATTGACTTCAGGCCAATTATAAAGAAAGTTCGCAAATGTTTGTGTTGAACATTTATCAATAATAAATAATTCATGGTAAGTTAATAATGTGCGCCTGTGTTATCTCACTGTGATTCACCAAACAACTACCATTTTTATATTGAAATTTTTGTTTTCAAGTTCAAGGCTCATGTGTTGTCGAAACCCTTGTAATGATTAATCTTTGCTGTACCTACATAATGTTTTTAATGTTAAAACATTGATTTTGATGGAGGCACTAATAAACAGTGTTGTCATATTTAGCGATAAGTCGCTAAATCTAGGAAATTTTGAATCAGTCTCAACGACAAATTTTGTAAAATACGATTAGCGAATTTTCTGCTGATTTTTATATTCTTCCACTTTTTCTTTCTTTTAAGTTAAAACATTCAACTGAAGTCATGCACTTCTTAGTTTTAGAAGAGGCATGGGTGCATGACTGAGTCGTCTAATGATTCATACGTGAAAGCCCTGATCTCATATATTTGTGATCAGTGATCAGGGGTGAAAGATGCTGATTCAATGATTCTCACAGGTTAGGTCTCTCTCAATGCTACTGCTCCAACACCGATAAATGGTGGCAACTTTGATTGGCACGTGACGAGTCGCAAGCTCCAGCTAATTCTTGGTTCTTCTCTTGAACTGACCCGAGGCAACTGAGTTTTGGAATTCTGTGCTGATAGTCCGTGTGAAGCAAATAATACTGTAGTTTTTACTGGTTTTAATATATTTTAATATATAAGATTTAAAAAGTGCTAAGATTTCACAAAAAAAATTGTGGTAAATTGCTTGGGTGAAAATTTCCACACTTACAATTTGCGAGAAAGTGTAGTGTCAATGATTGGATTAAGCGCAGTATATTCACAATCAGCTGTTCCCACACCTTCCACCTCAACATCACAGCCGTCAACAATACAACCAGACTCCGCAGAAGAGGATGACGACAAGGAAATCATAATTTTTCTTCACATATGTATGTTTTTCTTATTTTTATTTAGTGATATTTATTATTAATTTTTAGCGGCATTTCTGGGGATTTTTTAAACAAACTTTTGAGAGATTTAGCTACTTTTTGTTGAAAAGTTAGCGAGATTGTAGGGTGATATGTTGGCAACAGTGCTAATAAACATAAGATTATTTTAGATATTTTTACAAAGTATTGGAGAGCAAGACTGACTAATGACTCCTAATGACTTCAGTGTTAGGTGCAGCACATTAGATAATAACAACAACAACATTTTTACTCCTGTGAGTGATTGTGTAGGCAGAGCCCAGTGCACTGCTTTGTCCAGGGGCCTATAATGATGTTAAGACAGTCCTGAGCACAAGTCAGTGTTTCGTAATAATAGGCTCAAACTTATGATGCCTAATTTAATCTTCATCTTCACGTGGTTCACTGCAGCAGTTCTTCACTCACTGACTAGGCTCCATATCTGGAGGCGATCTCCTCTATCCGCAACCTGATTAAAGTTTTCTCTCACTATTGATATCTAAGACATAAAGTTTATTCCAAGTTAAACATGCAACAATAATTTCTTCTCTTCTTTCTGCGTCTCCTGAAGATCAGATCGTCCCTTGGTTAAAAATCCAACAATGAAGCTTACCATATTAACAGAACTTCCAAAAGTACACAAAATGTCTTCCACAACATCACATTATAATAATTTTGTCCAATAAATGTATGATTACCATATTTACTCGCAGATTAGACCTTCTTTTTCCTCATTTTTAACGTCCATATGTAAAAAAGTAGTAAGGAAATAAAGTTTTTAAAGTTTGGTAACAGTAGGTCTAAATATGTTGTTTTCTAATGCCAGGCGTTTGGCAATAAAGTCATTTGATCTCTTGCACTTCAATATTTTTCAAAGATATTATCATGGCCAGCCACTGAAGCACAGATTTTGAGGTGTTCCGAATCCATTTCTTGGTTTGAGTTGCACAATGGGCAGTTAGGGGACTGATGTATTCCAATTCTATGCAGGTGTTTGGCCAAACAATCATGGCCTGTTGCCAATCTAAATGCAGCTACAGACGATTTTCGTGGTAAATCGGGAATTAACTGTGGATTTTGATGCAGAGAGTTCCATTTTTTCCCTTGAGATTGTGTTTTCAAATTTTGTTTGTTGAAGTCTAAGTATACAGATTTAATAAATCTTTTCACAGAGTAATACGTAGATTCAGAAACAGGTCTGTAAGTAGCAGTGTTGCCCTTCTTTGCTAAAGCATCTGCATTCTCGTTCCCAGGATTCCACAATGGGATAGTATCCATTGGAATACAATTCTTTTATTGAGTGATAGGCTATTAATTGAGAGAGAATTTTAGTTATTCCTGTTGTTTGAGAAGAAGGTGTGTGTTTAGAGACTTGATAGAATAGCTGCTTTGGAGTCTGACAATATAACTGCATTCTTAAATTTATTGATGTGGTATAGAAGATTCCTGAGACTTTCACTTATTGCAATGATTTCACCACCAAAACTTGTTGTTCCATATCCAAGAGATCTATAAAGTGAGAAGAGACAGCACATAACATCTGCACCGCCACCTTGTTCTCTGGAGATCAAGGATCCGTCGGTGTATAAATGAAGCCAGTTTTGTGGAGGGTACCTAATATTAATTGTCTCCAAAGACAATTGTTTCAGTATTTCAGTGTTTACTTTTGATTTCAGTATTTCTTCTGTTAAATTTAGATTATATTCTATATTTAATAGAGTTAAAGGGTTTGGTTTAATTTGTAAGTTTTCTTTTAAATTCGGGATATTGATTTTCTGTTTTAATTCTTGAACAATGGATATGAAACTTTTTTGAGTTTTCAATCTACAGAGAGGACTGTATGAATGCCAATTGTTTCCTGGTAATCTGATGAGTTTTTCATATTGAATCAGCGCTTTTTCTTCTATTGTCATTTTGATGCTGTTAATGTCCATATGTAAAAAAGTAGTAAGGAAATAAAGTTTTTAAAGTTTGGTAACAGTAGGTCTAAATATAGAAATCAGTTTAAAATGCCAATATAATTTTCTCTGCGAAGTCAATCACATTCAATTTAAATGACATGAAGAATAACTAGCTTGCTTCTTGTTGATTTTTACATTCACACCTGACACTGATCTCTTTCTCTGAACAACTGGCTTTGGGAGTAGGCCTACAGTACGCGAAAACCGATACCATCAGTAGAAGAAGAAAGGGAATTTGTCTTTCTGTCTGTGCTCTGACAATGAAAAAACTAAGAGGACAGAGAGTATGGTAGGTAGTTTGAGGATAAACAAGGAGAGCTATTCCTATTTGTCAACATGGAAACAATTTGTAAAAGTAACAGGGCAACGGGACAGAGGATGGCTGTGAAAGTAGGCTTTACCTTACATTCTTTCCATGAGCATTTGTGATTGATAATGTACACTACTGTGCAAAAGTCTTAAGCAGGAATTCAGAACCTAGAGACTTGCATTGCACATATATCCGAGAGGTCTAATATGCGGATATGTATTTATTTATTTTTACATTTTGATCTTAAAGTAGAGGGAGGTCTTATACATGAGGGAGTCTAACAGGTGAATAACTAAGATAGGTTGTTTTTTTACTTATCATTTGTTAGTATAGAATCCTGCTATTTTCGCAAAGTGATGGATTATTCTATATTTCTATGCAGTCTCTTTTAATATGCAAGTAATGGGTAAAGCATCATTTAATTATCATCTTTCTTTTATAAAGTCATATTAGCAATATGAACACAATTCTTAAAAGATCAGTACTAACATTGCATACATCATTCAGACGTTATTTCAAAAACACATTCATAACTCAGAAATGTTTGGCGAAAACTTAAAAGTATACATTTCTTCCTATCTTCCCCCCACAAAAAAAAAAGACTTCAAATTCCCTGTAGCTGGTCCAGAGTATGGGAATTTATCCTTTAATCTTTGCCTTTAATACCCCCCCCCCCAAAAGCAAAACCACAAGGAATTAGGTCATGGGATCAAGATACAAATCACTGAAGACATTTCGTTTTGCTCATAGCTGTGTTATGACTTTTTGTTACGTGCCTCACAACGTGTACCTTGGCTTAGATCATGGTCTGAGATAATAATAAGATAACAGCACAAGACAACTGGGCTTACCCAATCCCTATGGGAGAGAGAGTTATGTTTCCTGCTGGGCCTGGTAGTTGTCTGTATGAGTGGGAATTTATTTTGTGGTAATTGTATGATTGCAATGGGGGTTTGTCAGTTTATCATAGAACACCAAGACTGGAACTACACGAGATAAAAGGCATAGAAGAGGACATCATGTTTTCACCTGTGAAATCCTATGTCAATATAAAACTTAATGTAGAAGATCACCACTAAATCTACCCGTAAGCTGACAGATGAGACATTAACAAGTAGAACTCCGTGACTCTGGATTCAATCCCTTATGATTTTTTCCTTTTGATGGAGTATTAAAGATAAGAGCCCAAATTCTGGAATAGGTGTAAGAAGCCATAAGTCAAGAAATTCGCTATTTAACGACAGAGGAATTGCATCAGGGAATAAGGAATTTTCTTTTCGAGATGTTAAAAATATATGAATTCCAGGGGTCAACTTTTTTAAAACAAATTACAAATAAATTATAGGCATATAGGCCTACTTTATTTTCTTTTTTTTTTTTTTTAATGTAACAACAATATTAATTATAGTAATGAGTAACTTACTAAGATTGTTTGTGACTATATTGCAAGCCATACGACAGAAAATGCTAGATAGCTATGGACAGCATACAGTGTAGGCGTAATGCCATGAAGTAGAATAATGAACTGTATGGCAAATGGAATGCAATAAGACAAACTTTGACATAAAAGTAGTTTCTGACATACTCAACATATCTGATGAAAAAATTCTGATGAGATTAAATGTGTAGTAGCAAATAGGAGGTAAAAAAAAATTGTTGGGTACCTCCATACGTAAATAAAAGATATGTGAATGAACATAATGTGTTTGAATTTCGAAGCAATTAAATTTATATAAATAATCCAATATTTTTATTAAATTAATAAAGGAAGGTTCCATAAACTACAACAGTGTTTATTTTGAAATCTATGTTGCAGATAAGAATGTTGTGATTGGATAATGAAAACCTGATGTTTCAAAACAGTCTGGACCGTAATTACGAAGTGTATATAGCCTATGTACAATTTCCATGGAGTGGCATGGAGTCCAGTTCTATGTCACTGTCCACCAAGTTGCACAAAACTGCTAACTTACTCCATTTCAATGCGAATATTCTAATACAATATAGCCTAAGTTAAGTTTAGCTTCAATGTTTTAGTTCCAATCACATGTCACGTAGCATGTCATTCCACTTGCATTTGTTATTCAAATGTAAATCCTATTAAGTTGGAAATTCTTACCACTAGGCCTACAGCCAAGTGTATTTCAAAATAAAAGGGTTTCCTTGATTTTTCATTCCCCTCAGCCATACAGGCAATTTAATGACAGCAAACAATAAAATTAGGGCCTACTGTAATGTTTTGAGTTTTATTTTGCACAGTGTACCACATTACCTACTCTTACATTTTATAACATTGATTAAATCCCATGAGTCCTGCAGATCAATAATACCTAATAACCAACACCACCACCATAACCAATACCACCACTACTACTACTACCACCACCACCAGTTTCATTAAATATTTAATTTAAAGTGTTAGTTACGTATGCTTTTAAAAATAAATGTAACATATAAACTTAACAAATAAAACAGAAAATTTTAGAATGACCAGCCGATTTTAACCTACACTAAATCACCACTACTAATTTTCAAACATGATTGTATTCTAAGAATTGCATGGGGGAACAAGAAACACCACCAGCAAAGAGCAAGAATGTGGGTCCTACAATGAAGCAAAGGTCAACAACATTGATATTTCCAATTCTAATTTTCTGTTATTTAAGTTCCTCTTTTTTTTTAGCCGAAATTAACTGGGGGCACGAGGACTATGGTGTAAAAAAACTTCAGCCATTTGTAAACAACAACAGTTTTTCTTCAACTCAGATACTAACTAGATTGTTATGAAGCTCTTCTACCTCTGTTTCTGGGGATCAACTGCTACAGTGACTGACAACTCACAAGAGAAATGATGGAATAATTATACAGGACATGGGAGCAATACATGGGAGGTCTGTCCGAACATCATGTAGTCCAAAAGTTCCATGTTGGAATTTATTTCTCTGCAGGAAATCTATGCAATTTTCAATTGGTTGCAGCTACATGTGTTATAACTTGATGCAGAAATTTGTTAGCAATTTCAGATACGTACTTATGAAAATATTTCAGAAGAAAAAAACTTAAAAAGGCCAAAAACCGGGGTCTTACTTAACTAAAGGAAAAGAGTTTCTGGACTACCCTCAATCTAAGTTAATGACCTAAACTATTAGTAGCCTAACTTCATGTAGCCTACGTATAACCAATATCAACCCCAAAGTAGTAAGATATCTCGACTAGCAGCCTACTTCAAGCTTCTGACAGCATAAGATATTAAGGAACAAAATAACTCTAATGAAGTGTGAAATACCATAAATAACTATTTACAATTTCAAGTATACTGTATTTTACATACATTTTCCTTCAACGGAATTGACCTTCAACTTCAGAATCCAAGAGCGATTTGTAAATTATTTTTACAAAGCTATAACTTCGACATCAGATTTCATTCTAAGTAAATATGCAGGAACTACGGATATAATTCCATCACAAAATATAAGCTGCTCTTAAGCCGGTCTGTCACTGAATGAAAGTATCTCAGATACCGGAATTCCAAACTCAATCGCAGTAGGTCTATTTTATTTTAAATGGGACCTCTGCGTTTACTTTTGAAATAAGATATACGATATTAGTAATAGTTTTAATTGCATAATTATTTCCATGTATAAATCTGTTCATTTCGTAGAAGGGTAAACCGAGTACCCGTACAGTAGTTCTATAGCCTATTACTTTTAGTCTTAAATATACTTCATTATCGAGCAAAACATATGAATGCCAATTAATTTTAACAATTTTCTTTCACTTTTACTATAGCGGAAAATTTGTTCACAGACATATAAAATGAAATAAACGAAATAAAGCGGCGTTGTATGAAGTGCGGGAAATTCATAGCACTCCTACAACATAACCTATACAAGCCACTCGCAATCCAGCAGGTTGTTGTTGTTTACTGGAATACGCAAAAATGAACTATTTGCAATTATAATTTTTGATGCAAGGTTTCCTATACTTATAAAATAATAAGATGTGTTATAATCTGTGTTTTATTTTTTAAAATCAATGTAACGATGGCAAACTAATCCAAATTACAGGTTAATTTCTAACAAGCTTCCAGCAGATATATAATATACAAAGCATGAGGTAAATCTACCCGTATAAACAATGAAAATGTGAATAATAATGAGTATTTAATCACGTATGAGCTTACCTAAAATATTCTTCAATAATAATAAAAATCCTCACATAAATAAAAAAATAATGTTTTTCATCCAAAAATCACAAAAAAATATACAAAATATGCCCAATTTTCTAGCCATGCAATACATGAAATGTGTATGCAATGTTGCCAACCTAACCCAACGATTCTGGTTGCATTTGACAGACAAAATGCGTGATATATAATTGCAGTTCAATTATATCAGCTGCATGATCGCATGTGAAGAAATAAATAACGAATACACATACATTAAACTGAAGTATATATTTTATATACTATTCAGAATGAATACATCTTAATTTCTCTAAATAGGAGATGTTTCGCAGAACTCTGTCATCCCCTGAATA
Organism: Periplaneta americana; assembly: GCF_040183065.1. Classification (NCBI taxonomy): domain Eukaryota; kingdom Metazoa; phylum Arthropoda; class Insecta; order Blattodea; family Blattidae; genus Periplaneta; species Periplaneta americana. The sequence continues at coordinate 26,034,416 of NC_091120.1, read as the reverse complement.
CAATCCTAGCTTTGTTGTTGGCTGTAATGTCTACAAGGCGTGGCATAAATAACCCATGTTTTTAAAATAATGTAATACTATCATGCCTACTATATTTTATTTCTACATACAATTGTGTCTAAATAATTTAATTAATTTTGATGGCATATGTAACGAAGGGATATGAAAAACTTGCGAATCGTTTTCTCATTTGATCGCATTTGATTGGCAGTTGTCCAAAACAACATGGCGCTTTTTCATGTGTGAAAACTGCTTGACATGGAGAAAAAAAATTTTCTGTATTGCAACGGGACCTCTATGTTAGGTAAAATATTCTTGCTACGTAGACCACAATTATGTACTTTACAGAAATCCCATTAAATGTGGGAAAAAACTCCGAATATATATAATTTAGCTCATCCTATCTCATGAATAACGCCGAAGTGCGAAAGTGCCAGACAAGGAGTTCAGTCTCACTCTGATATATTTAATGTGATGAAGCTAAAATAACATTTAGAAAATTATTATAGAATTAATATGCGGTTATGTTAAGTATAATGAGGCATGTGAAATGCCTTAACTTAGATCCATAAGTATACCTTCGATTTATCTGAACACTGCACCTCCATTAAATGTGGGTTATGGTATTCTGGTTTCAGGTAGTAATGAAAGAATAATTTATTCATAGAATGACAGCAGTTATGGCTAATGGGAATTGGGATCCAGGTAAGTGCAGTCGATACACACTTGTCTTTCTTTTCCCAATATGGTGCTTGCCACAGAAACCTAAGTTCAGTACTTCAAACTGGGCAATTATTTTATTTTTTAAGGAACAGAAAAGTAAGCAACAGGGCGCTCTAATAAAGAAAATTACAGTCTTAGGTTTATGCGTTGCACATAAAAAAGATCCTCTTATAAGAGGATTTCAAACGAATTTATTGATAATTAGTTCCCCACATCAATATCAAACTTTAGTCCAAGAAATTAAGTCATCCGTTGATTAAACCAAGGAGTTCCAAACGTATTAAGTTCATAATATTATAATATTACATTTAGCAATTATATTCTCGCGGTAACTTTATAGCCTATTTATATTTTTCCATGAGTATGAAGGTACCTGAAAGTTGTTTGTAGGCTATGTTATTAAGTTACCGGTATCTCTACAGTGTGATTGAGAATAATTCAGACCTTGATAATCTATTTTGAATCTTGTGTACACTACTTTTAACACTTGAATATAATGAATTGATTACTAGTGGACTTACTCGTGTTAATTATGTAAGATTTGTCCAGCTTACAGCTGTTTCAGTGCTTCACGCACCATCCTCAGAGCCATCTGAGGCTCTGAGGATGGTGCATAAAGCACTGAAATAGCTGTAAGCCGGACAAATCTTACATAATTAACACGAGTAAGTCCACTAGTAATCAATTAATTAAATTCAGACCTAATTTTGACTGAACAAGTTGTAATTTTGTTGCGTTGTCCTGTAATGTAACATAAGGTTGATAAGTCAAAAGTATGGCATAGCCTACATTCATTTGCAATCTAATTTTAAGTCACAAGTGCTCTAAAGTATATCATGCAGGTAGACAAGTTCACAGAATGTATCATAATGAAAGCCTGTTATTTCTTCCATCAGTTCGTTAATAATTTCCACAAATAGGAGTCATTGTCCTTAAAAAGGATCTAATTTTGCAATGATACACTTATATGAAATGTGGCCTTTATTATGTTAATGCGTTTGTAACTGACTGGGCCTAGGTTGAATTTGTTCTTTTCTAGTTTTGTTAACTGATCAATGGAAGAATTTTGTTTCCATAACTTCTAGGGCAGGTACAGAATAAGGATTTACTTAAGACGGACATAATAGTTTTCTTGTACTAGACACTTTTCTCCACTACTTAGTAACTAGGTTTGTATAAAAGAGTATCTATTGCATGCTGTGGAAAGTGCTTATTGTAAAGCAGTTTTTCATTCACTAGCATCTAGATAAAGTGCTACATGTCACATACACGCTCACACAAAACATTCAGAAATGAAAAAATTTCGTTTTATTATTTAAATTTCAAGATAAGACTCAAGAAGTTTATTGAAGGAAAAACAGTTACTGTATCCAGATATTTACATGACTATAAGTATGCAACAACAAACTGATCATCTTCCTCATTGACAAAAGTAAACAAAATTGTCAAAGAAAATTACATTGCTTAGGCCTACTGTTTTTGGCAGTAATAATAGCAAAACTAATCCATTCAGCAGAAAACTGTGTTGACATGCAAAGGCCTAAACTCTGTTGATGCTTCAGAAAGCAGGTAGGCTACCGGTAACTGAACACTTGCCACACAATAATAAGATATGTCTCGTAAGTAGGTACCAGTAGTCTGTAAAACAAATTTTCTTCCTAAAACTACTATTTACCAACCTTTTGGAACAGAGAATAATAATAATAATAATAATAATAATAATAATAATAATAATAATAATATTAGTAATAGTAATAATATTAATAATAATATTAGTAATGGTAATAATATTAATAATAATACGGTAATAATAATAATAATAATAATAATAATAATAATAATAATAATAATATAATGTTTAGTGTTCCCACTAACTACAATCCATTTCTCTTTTACGTATCAACAGGTCTAATTTATCTTGAATTCTGTAATTTATTTTTCTATAAACAATATATTTCACGAAGGTAGTATGGTTAATCTGGTTTCCGGCTATTTTGTTGTATGGTAAAGAAGAATCCTATAACCAAATTGTGGGTTGATAACTGTGCAAAAAAAAATGTTAAAGCTGCTGTAAAGTGGAAACCAACTTGGGACAAACTATTGCATTATGTTCCTTCATTGTGTTACATTTTCTACCTATCAACAGCTTCGAAATTTATAGGTTCTTGATTTTAATTAATTCAAGTAATTAAGAGAGTGTGAAGTTTTCAAAAGGGGATGGTTTATTCGTAATTGCAAATTTAATGAAAACTAATTTTATAATTCATTCTTTTTTCATCTGTTAGTGGAAGTACTTTTTTTTATTAATTAAGGGTTACAGAATCGTGTAAAAAGCAACGATATTCAAATAAGAATCTCTACTGGTTATGAGTGTTGAAATTTGTATGAGTAGTAATTTGGACGTATGTATAAGATATGAAACAAGGTATTTGGTTAGAAGTTCCAGATGCGTGAAAAGAATTTGTTACTTCTGTTAAACAATCACAAATATTATTCTACCAATAACTACCAAGTAATTGTTAATGACAAAAAGTTACAGTAATCTTGCATAACTTACTCAAATTATAATAAAGTTAATTTTAACATCAAATAAAATTGTATAGTTGAGACTCAAACAATCAAACCCATTCTATCAAAGATCATTATGTAACCTAACCCAACACTTTTGTGACGACCCAAAATATAGGCCTAATTTCTGTCAACGTAAACCTAAGGAAATACTAATATGCTTTTCCTATAAAAACAATTAATATACAATCACTCAGGTATCTTCTGGTTCTCATATTGCAGAAGAAAACTTCTTCTAGTGAAAGTATTAAATAATCTTTAAGAAAAAATTGTGATGCTCAGAACAAGAATCAAACCCAAGACCTCTTGATTTACAGTCACAAATGCTGTCCGCTAGACCACGAAACTATAGGATATAGCTCCTGCTTATTACGTCGTCATTTTTAATAGCGTTGATAGATAATATTGCCTGTTGTGTATGCAACTAGTAGAACCTTGGTGTATCCAAAGTTGCATTGTATTCTAGGGCTGCTGCTAGGAAAACTGCCGTGTATTCTACATTGTCATTTCGTATTCTTTGTTAGTCTACCACAGCTTTACAACACTTTTTTCAAGTACTTCAAATTGTATTACATTTTAATAGACTTAAAGTCCTACTTAAAGATCATTACGTAACCTAACCCAACACTTTCTTCTGGTACTCGTATTGCAGAAAAAACTTCTTGTAGTGAAAATATTAAATAACCTTTAAGAAAAATCTTTGATGCTCAGAACAAGAATCGAACCCAAGAACTCTTAATTTATAATCACAAATGCTGACCGCTAGACCACGAAACTGTATGATATAATTCCTGCTTATTACGTCGTCATTTTTAATAGCCTTGATAGATAACATTGCCTGTTGTGTATGCAACGGGTAGAACCTTGGTGTATCCAAAGTTGCATTGTATTCTACGAATGCTACTAGGAAAACTGCCGTATTCTACATTGTCATTTCGTGTTATTTGATAGTCTACCACAACTTTACAACACTTTTTTATAGTATTTCAAATTGAATTACATTGTAATAGGCTTAAAGTCCTACATAAAGATCATTACATAACCTAATCCAACACTTGTATCATGTAGGCCCTACTAATGTGCTTTTCCTATAAAAACGATTAATATACAATCACTCGGGTATCTTCTGGTACTCGTATTGCAGAAAAAAACTTATTGTAGTGAAAGTATTAAATAATCTTTAAGAAAAAACTTTGATGCTCAGGACAAGACTCGAACCCAAAAACTCTTGATTTATAATCACAAATGCTGACCGCTAGACCACGAAACTGTATGATATGGTGCCTGCTTATTACGTTGTCATTTTTAATAGGCTTGATAGATAACATTGCCTGTTGGGTATGCAACTGGTAGAACTTTGGTGTATCCTAAGTTGCATTGTATTCTACGAATGCTGCTAGGAAAATTGCCGTGTATTCTACATTGTCATTTCGTATTATTTGATAGTCTACCACAGCTTTAAAACACTTTTTTCAAGTATTTCAAGTTGTATTACATTGTAATAGGCTTAAAGTCCTACTCAACAAAAATAATTAAATTACTTGCACAGAATTTATAGTTGGCAACATTGAGATTATAATTACGAAAATTTGTTACTCTTTCAATAAGATAGTAACATATTACAATAATAAAATAAAAAATATGCATAAACAAGATTATTTACAAAAATATAAATATTTAAAAAGTAGTAGGCCTGTCACTTCATTCTTAATTTAGTAATTTGCTAGAATTTGTGTCCGAAATTTCCAGATCTTTATTGAAGGACTCGAGACTTGACGTATGTTTATCTAAAAGTAATTATGCCTAAACTTTGTTTTCTCTTCGACACTATTTTAGAGATTCCTGTTACTTTTCTTCCGGTATATATTTCGCCTTAGATTTCGCCTGTTTTTGGGTTTTTATGGATGTGAAATAATGCAGTAGTTTGTTATTGCTTCCTGGTCCATTGATAGTGGCAGCTATTGAAAGGGCATCGTTCTTCCTGTGAAAGTTGCAAACACGTATTCTATTTCCACTTGCCCAACTACTCTAATGTGATAATTTCACTATCCAAGTTGCGTTTTTACAAGTTCAGCACACTTAGAGGAGATTAGGCAGTAACGCAGAAACACTTCGACTCAAGAGGCTCATCGTCCGAACACTTTTCGATCTGTGACGTCACAGACTCAACTCGAGTGAGTCCGTAATGACGAATATTTTGGAGTGGTACCGGTAGTATAAAATTACGGATTCTGTCTTTAAGGGAGTTATTTGATTATATTTGTCCAAATTGTCCTTTCGTTCAGAGAGTAAAATATTGAATGTTATGTACATCTTAATGAGAGAAAAATAATGGCATCACTAATGGTGAAAACACTTGAACTATTAATAACATTGCCAACGACCAGTTTAGGAAGAGATGTTTCTCGACCTTAAAAGTCATAATTCAATATACATTATTTAAGGAACCGCATGAGAAGAACAGGTTAAATACATCCAGAATGTTATTAATAGAAAACACAATGGTAGCTGAAATTATTGACTTCAGTAAACTAGTTACTGACAAATTCTGTGACGAACTCCGTATGAATTTCACTTCAAATAAGTACAGTGCAGGCTGGTCGGTCTTGGCTCTTCAGGGCTGTAGCGCCATGGATTTTTTTTTTATTATTTATTTACGGTACAGGCACATTCTAATTGTTTTACATTCGAAAATGTAATACCGGTATTTAAATTAGGATTTATAACTGAGCCCCTCCATGACCAATACCCACAAGCCGCCACTGTCCATCGATCTAAAAGGTATTACTATTACCAGTAGATTATAAATAAATGATGGATCATTGGCAGAATACCCCAACTAAACATTGTGCACTATCCATTTGGCTACTGAAATATACAACAAACATCGTGCTTTTTACCCATCATTTGTAAGAAAAAGAAATTCGTAGTGAAACACAGTGGAACACGTGTTGTCAGCAAATAGCTGGATACACTACGAAGATATATATATATATATATATATATATATATATATATATATATCCATTTCGCTAACATCCCAGAGATTTCAGTGTAAGTTTTCCATATCTATAGGAAGAATTTTGGTTTATTTATATTTGACGTAGCCCAGAAGATTGTACGTACACATAATTGCGAAAATAGTTTAAATGCATTCAGAGTGTAACAAATGTGAATTTTTGTACTATTTTTATTTGGCCCTGTATTTTAGTTTTGAGTAATATTCCGTATAAGTTATTTCTGGTGTTTTTAGGAGTAGACTTTACAGAAAGTGGCCACCAGTGTAGCTTAGTTGGTAGAAGCGTTTGCCTACTGATACAGATCTATGCTCGGGCATAAGTTCAATTCCCGCTTGAGCTGATTACCTGGTTGTGTTTTCCCGAGGTTTTTCCCAACTGTAAGGCGAATGTCAAGTAATCTATGGCGAATCCTTGGCCTCATCTCACCATCACCAATTCCACCGACGCTAAATAACCTCGTAGTTGATACAGCATCGCTAAATAACCTACTTAAAAAACAAAGTGTTTTTCTTTTCTCTTTACAAGTGCTGTGTCTTTACATAGACCTTTTTTTCATAATGAATGGTTTCATGTGTTTCTGAACACATTCTCAAATCAACTCAGTCCATATTTTACGTTTTGTGTTAGTATTTATTATAAACACAAGATATCTCCACAGTTACAATATTTAATGTGAGTTTAAATTTCGTAAGGCCATCATGATGTTTTATATCGAAAAAAAAAGTAGCTACAATTTAATGAAATATGTTGAATTGATTACTTCTCCAATCATAGAAGTTTCACTATCCACCTTCTCAGAGATGTGAAAACATGTAATTTGACACTGAAGTGCTTTTCATTTTTTCACAGTATCACCACAGTCTAGTATATACATTCGCGAAGCTCAATACGTAGTAAATATGCAAACATTAGATAGTTGCTCACCACTAGGATCGCTAATATCGCCTCATTACAGGCAATGCAAAATAGTACCGTCACAATCTATTGTTTCTAGCACCCTCAAAACTCAAGCTTCGTGACTGTTTATAGTAGACTGTGGTGTCACTCTAATAAGTTGCATCATGGTAACATAGCTTTTATGTAACATGTTGGAAATTATTAAGTGTTTAAATTGTAATTTCTTACTAGTTCTGATAACTTTATGTTAATAGTAACATATTTCTCTTCAGTTTTCTTAAAATATGAAGGACTTGTTCCCATTTCAGCTCTCTCCCGACTTCTAGTGTCATTGGAAGAAGCTAGACAAGTCTTACCAAGTTCAGAAGAAGAATTTGGTTTCCTCAGTGACCTATTACAATCAAAGGAACTTCATGCCTTAGTAAAGGTTCATAATAAGATAATCAGTAATGGGAAGGACGAGAAATTTCATCCTACTCTTTCAAATTCGATGCAGATAGCATTGGAAGTTCTGGATGTAATTGGACCAAGAGTTGGTTTAAGAGAAGAATGCAAAGAAATTTTCATGTTGTTACAAAAACCTCACATTCAGGTATACTACAATGAACATTACTTATTCTAGTTATTCTCTAATCGGTGGTCGGAAGTCAACAAGAAGTTTCAATTTACAGTTTCATTTTAAACTCTCAGTTTAACAGTATACAGATGGATAACTTTAAAAGTTATGCAATAACAATTCCACTAGCTATGAATATTGAGACTCTTTTCTAGCAATGAAGCAAAACTGTCTGCTATAGACATGTTTTTTTAATTTATTACAAGTCTTGAAAGAATTTGTTAAGCATAAGAGACAAGAGAAGTTTTCACATGGTTATTTCAGATAAAACTTAAAAATGTTGAAGTATTAGTCTTTTACATTATATTTAAACTATGACGTTCATTTGAACGTCTAAATCGTGTATGTTACTGCTTGAGATGACCAGTGATTAACTTCGCATGTATGATTGTTAAAATACATTGCATGAATGTAATATTTAAAGAATTCATTTAACTTACTCAGACTTACAAAAAAAACATAATTCAATTTTTTTAATACAGCAATTTTGACAAAACATTAATCATTGGTATTTACAGTAAGTTTATTGACGCAGTTTAATTGAAAATTGTAAACTATTAAACATGTCCACGTTATTCTAACATGTCTACTGCATGAGGTAATGAGGTATAGTACTCTAATGAAAATATTATGGATATAGACCTATTCCTAAAATTACCTATTAATACAGAAAGTGCTACGCAAATTGTTATTGTAATTATGAGATTTACTATATCAAAGATAGCATAATTCTCTTTAATTCCCAGTCCAAGGAATATTTAGAGGAATGTTTCACATTCTTATCCAAAAAATATGAAATAGGTATATTTATGGAATGGCTTTAAATTTATTAATGGCAAGAAGTTGTTGTTGTTTTCTAATGCCAGGCATTTGACAATAAAGTCATTTGACCTCTTGCACTCCAATATTTTTCAAAGATATTATCATGACCAGCCACTGAAGCACAGATTTTGAGGTGTTCCGAATCCATTTCTTGGTTTGAGTTGCACAATGGGCAGTTAGGGGACTGTTATACCGCCAGCATTCCATTGTAAGATGTTTAGTTCATTCTGTACCATTAAAGTAGTCCCCGCCCGGAGATCCGATTGGGGGACTATTTTACCTCTGGATAATTTTACCTTAATGGTACTCATTTCATATCGGAGTGAAAAATGGCAAGTTGTAGCCGATTTAAGTGAACACCATATTTTAACATTTTGGTGGCTACTTCATTCACACACAAGCCCCAGAATGTCTGGAGGACCACACCTGCTGTTGGTCGACGGGTCCATTGGACCTAGCTGGGAGATCTTGTTGATCACCAGCTTTCCCTCCTTAAGCCACTGGAGGACGATTTTAGTGCCATAGCAGGTCAGCACTAGGAACAGAAAAGTAGAAAGAGGAAGGAAAGGGAAATGAACCCCTAGGCCTCGAATGCTCTAATGCCGTCAGGGTCGAAGAAAGTAAGAGTTCAGTCAGAGGACTGGATAGGAAAGGGTAAAGAGGGAATTAGGTATTGGTTAGAGGAAAATTATACCAAATTCAGTCATTAACTCATCAAGCTGACCAGTGCTAATTGATGAGTAACCCCTCCCTTTAGTTCAGCTTGTAAAATTATGCTTACTAACAGCTGAGCCACAGGAAGGGAGGGATGGGACATTGGGTATTTGTCCAGGTTGGTTCCTTAAAGCCTTCAATGGGAAGGATTAATGGCTCTCCCCCCTGTATCCGACAGATACCCTTTTACAGCCTAATGTCAAGAAGTAAGTTACATCCTTACATCCATATTAGCACTTCTGTTATAAAGAAAATGTTCAATAGAGTGTACGGCATTTATTTATGAAGTTTTCCAATGTCTGTAGTTCATGTAGTTATCACTGTATATGTATAGTTAGTATAATTATAATATAGCTGTTGTCCTAACTATAACTCTAACATACTTCTGTAAAATAGGACTACATAGAGTTACAATATTACCCAAAACATCAAATAATTCCTGCATAATCCATCAAAATGTAATTATATTACAAATGTATGATAATTAAGTTAATCAAGTCTCTGTAAGAAGAAAATAATCACAGAAAATTCATTAGATATTGCTTTACCTAAAATAATGATTATAATAGTTGCAACTTAAATGAGAGTGTATGTACCATTTATATTGCATAATTTACTTCTGACCACATAGTTGTCACACTTTCTCAAGTGTAAATGCACCATGTTTTAATATGATTTAAGAACATAGTTTATTTGTACTTCAAATAAGATATACAGTGAAACCTCTCCTTACGGACACCCCCAAGGTACGGACACTCCTCAAATACGGACAGATTTTTATGTCCCAACTGAAATAATATAGAAATTATAATAAAATTAACTCTCGTTTACGGACACTCTCAGACACGGACACGGACAGCTGTTCCACAGTTCTAAAGCTTGCTATACCTCCTGACTGCGGACAGAACTTGGATTTCAAGACCTAATGTGTTACAAAAATGGAAAATTTAGTTTTGAGAACTGTACAGAAATTCCTTAACATGAAAGAAGACAATAAGGGTCTCGTAGGCTACCACTAGCCCAGCTGGCTACCCCTTTTAGCTAGAAGCAGGTGAATAAACAGGGTCATAAAATTTCACCTGTCTGATAGGTCCAAAGTTTCCGCGATCGTGAAATTGTATTCGACACATGATATGGTTCGTAGGATTATTCTCATCTCTTCAATCAGTTGTTCTGTTTCGAGAGACATGGCACCTGAACGTAAAGGTTAAGTTGAAAACTGTAAATTACAGTACTGCATAACTGTAGACGTAGAATAAAATTGCATGGCACAGTACTGTATTTTTCTCTTTCAGTCTTATCTACTGTAGTTCAAAGTTGCAAAGAATTACTGTAGTACAGTATACTGTATTTAGAATTAAACTACAGTAATACATTTCATTTAAAGCGTGAAGGGATACATAATACATATTATAAATTTACTGTTGGATTGGGGAGCCTCCCTCCCAATAAAGCACACCTCCCAGATGCGGACTGATTGTTATGTCCCTTCGATGTCCGTAAATGAGAGGTTTCACTGTATATGCATATAACTTCATTGGTTTTAGTATGATGTAATATTTAAAGTCAGTTCACTATACATTTATTTCAATTCCATGTTCTCCTGCTTTCAGGGCTTGCTTTGTGCCCATGATGCAGTAGCACAGAAGGACTATTTTCCACGATTGCCCGAAATACCTCTAGAGGTGGATGAAGATGAAGAGACGATTAAAATTGTGCAGCTCGTGAAGAGCAATGAACCACTGGTATGTTACATTTGAAGTCTTATGTAATAAGATAATTTTGGGTTTGTGGAGAATTTTAAGCAGTATTAATTAGATAGCTAAAGAAGACTTTATTTCTGTCTATAACATATTAATTGTATTAGTTGTTGGAGTGATTAGCAAATTTAATTTTTGAGGCACAAAAAAAAAACAGAAGATCTTTAAACTCATTTCAGTTATAGTTTATTGGTGAAATTTACTTTTTTTTTTAAATATCTACAGTTTAATTTGTGTGTTTTGTGCTTATATAACATTGTGCATATTTTTTTACACTAGAGTACACAGTTATCCTTCATAACTTTTTCAAGGGTTCTTTTGTATATACTGTATTTCTGGTGAGTTAGTAGCATACTTAGGAGTACATGTATATAAATAGGTATTGGTTTTATATTTAATGTTGCTTTCAAAGCTTTATAACTTTCTACATCTATTCTTTTTAAACTTGCTTGCACAGAGTGGTGCCCAAAGCGTTGAGCCCATTGTGGTAAGTTTTTCTGTCCTGCAATGGGAGGTTTCATACATCAGAATTTCAATATTTGTTCTACTGTCTTTATTGTTTCTTACATTCAAATGCACTGTTGTACTGTAGTTCATACCTTACTTCACCCACCTATAATACTAAATATTTTAAGATGTTAATTTTAGTAAAAGTAGAATAAATGTCATCTGTGTTGATTGCTATTTGTGCAGGTTTCATGATTCTCATTCTGTTTCTAAAGATTTTAATATGGAAAGAACCTGTAAAATTTAGCAGTACAGATATAATATAAATATAGAATGAATTTCTGCCATCTTGCCTTATTCTGTTTCCTATTATTACACACTTACATCTGTGCCTGTGAAATATCTGATAATATCTATAACTGATGACACACGTCAAATAACATAGAATCCAATATTAAATTAAGCAGTATAGTGTTAGAATATGGACATATGCATAGACAGTCATAGTAATACAGTCCTCAGTGACTATGCAAGCTACTACAGTTCACTGCAAACAGATAATAATATATTAAATAGTAATTTCATTTGACTTGGGAAAACTGGAACATTTAAGCATCCCAGTGGCTGAACCCAGCAGGGACAGAGAGACATGACTCTGGAATCAGAACTGTCCTGATCAAATCGGGATGCTGGTCACCTTATCGTAAACAATCTTCAGTCACTGATTAATATAAAAAAGAGGCACATTTTCCACTGTCAAAACACGTCCTCACTACATGCTACATCATGCTCATCACATCGACATGTTACACTCCACCAAGTTGCCGACTCTAAAGCTGGGTCCACACTATACAACAAAACACGTTATATAAGAAAGTTATATAACTTGTTGCAGAAATGGGAAGAAAATGTTATATAACATGAGTTTTTTTGTGTTATATAGCAAGTTATATGTTATCCATCGGGTGTCGGTAAAGATCAAAGGATGTTATAAAACATCGTTATGTAACATGTTTGCGCATCATGTAACTTGTTATAAAACACACCCGCTGCACAAAAAGGTACGAGCTGAGTCTTGCTGTAATCATCACGTCATGTGTTTTGCATTATTACGTAGTATCTTGTATGCATTCTCTGTATGCTTGGCGTGATTATTCATCTGTGTTCCGAAGTCAACTTGGCATAATGTAGTGAAACAAGACTGCAACTTATGAGTTAATTGAGAAAAACGGGTATTATGGGATCCGCGACTGATATGGACTACAAAGACAAATAAAAAGCACGACGCATAGGCTGAATTAGGTGTTAATATGAAAATGGATGTGCAAGAGGTTGAAAAGAAAATGAGAATTCTTATTGATCAGTTCCAGATAGAATTAAAGAAAGAGAAAAGTGGATATGGAGCAAACGCTCACTACAAATCTAAATGGGTGTACTTCAAGATGCTCTTGTTTTTAAGAGACAAAATGAGTCAGTGATAGCTTCACATACTCTGGCACAATCTTGGATATGGCATTGGAGAATTTGAACAAATAGCTTAAAATTTTGTAGGAATCTCCACTTGGAAGAAATCTTAAAGTAACAGTTTCTCTCGCCAGTATTGCATCTCGAAATGAAGTGTCTTTCTTACTTATCTTATGTCTGATTACGTTTATAAGATATTCAAAATCAGAACTGATCATTCTGGCAAAGTTTTTGAAACTTCCATCACATCCAAGTTCTTCTGCCAAGGAATCACTAGCATCTCTCTTAAGATTTGCTAAAAGGTTACTTCTATTCTATTGTTTTATACTTTGTAAAGATGGTCGCACCCAACATTTTCGTTTACAAGGCCTACTACTTCCTGCCAGAATCACACAAGCAGAAGCAGCAGCAGCAGCAAGAACTACATCATCTGCCCTCGATGCCATTTTCAAAAGTGACATTTATTTAATTTATCAAGTTATATAATTTGTTACAAGAATGTTATTTTGATACCAACACAAATATAACATGTAGCAAGTTAAAGAAACATTTTGCATACAAAGTTTGTTATATAACGTGTTTTGTTATACAGTGTGGACCCAGCTTAACTCAATTGTAGTAGAAGCTTGAAATTGGTTGCTAAGATGCAGGCATGTTCAGTGATTTACATGCATATCATGTGTCCTCTATATCTGTTATTAAGTAACAAAATAGGAGGCATTATTTTTCAGCACATCTTTTACATTTTTATTGTATGAGGAAAGATGGCAGAACATGACCCTAATATCAAACAGTGTGATCAGGGTTGCCTACCTTTTCCTTCATTCAGTCCTTGAGCTACTACTCTCTTCATTTTTACAGCTTTACTAGCAGCATGATTTCGTTATTTGTTATTGTGATGCATAATTTTTACACCATACTGTTTTTATTACTAGCATAATCAACCCCTTAATGAAGGAAAAATCTAGATATTACTAGTCTTCATCAAGGGGTTAATATACTTCTATTTTTATTGCTGTTACATGTGTTGTGCATGTGTCGGAATGTTACTTCTTATGTAGAAGATAGGCTGCACATTGCGCCTATCTTCAAAAATAAAATTCTGGGCCACAGAATTACATACATTCTTTTGCATGACTTGTATTAATGTGCGTTTTTACAACTCACATTGAGTTAAAATGTTCTGCTTTGGATGTAATCTTGTCACTGTTAGAAGATCATTTTGTGATCCATTTTAACCACTTCCCTTATTATCCCGAGTTAACTCGGGTTGCTAACATGTGTCAAAATTTATTAACCCGAGTTAACTCGTTTGAGTCCCATTGTCTACTTCATAGTGATTTTTTAAGTATGTAAGAAAATTAGTGATGTACAGTGATTCTGCAATATTAAATGATCTCTTTACGAAAATAAAAAAATATGACACTTTTTTTCACAAAACTGGTAAAATAAATAGTAAGGGAAGAGTTAACATTCGCGTTTGTTTGTTATTTGTGGTTTATGTTCATTCTTTGGTTTTGTTGCATCTTAAGGTGCTTAATTATAACATAGGCCTACTGTACGTAAGTAGAGTGGTACAATTTTTACTTAATTTATTCCATGTATGCATAATCATGATCAAAATGTGATATAACAAATTTAGTCCATTATTATTTATAACTTTCTTGTGTAGTTATGTCGTACATGGAAATTGTTAATTGGTTCATGTCGAAACCTCCCCTCAAATTGCTCATACTGTTAGATACCCATAGCAGTTAAAAAAATATATATAAAAAAGAAGTAGCTGTCCATACTAACTGTAAGATAGCGAAATAAAAGTTGAATAAAAGATCATCGAAAAACTGAGTAGATAGTGCTCACTTAGATGGTGCAGTGCATCTCTCATGACAGGATATATTAACGAAAGATGGTAACTCAACTACTTTTCCAATTGTTATTTCTTAATGCTACATTTCAAGTACGTTGTCACACCCTTACAGTTAGTAGGTACAGACCTCTATTTTTATATTTGTCCATCTGCTATACAGATCTAATTGTTTGCCCAATTTGAAGGGAAGTTTCGACTTGAGCTCATTAATAGTTCCCTTATTACAGCTGTTACAATGTATGTAGGGACCAAAATATCAACACAAGCTCAGCATGACTAGCAGATTTACAGTTTCATGAAAGCTTTTCATCATGTGTTGCTTTTAAATTTAAGATAAATTGTTAATAATTATTCTTAAAGTTTTTTATTACTTACATTATTATATACCATAATACAATTGAGGTTATTTGTAATGTTAGTGAAGGTTTAGTATTTGTTCTACCAGCTACCTTCATCTCTTCTACTTAACATGTTAAAACATGAAATAAAGTAGCACTGCAGTTTATTTTCAGTAGTACTGTGTTGTGTTGCTATTTACATTCATATTTACTGAAGCATGTATTTAGTAATGAGGACGAGTTAGAAATACACCATTGAATAAAGCGTCTTTTTTATATATGTAGCAAAAGAGCAGAGATTGCAAACATTTCTATACAAGAGCTTCAAAGAATCAATGACAACTACGTACTTAAAATGTCGTGAATGATTACAAAGGGACTAGAAGCATTTCGAACAGTTGCTGTGATCAGAATTAGTGTGCATTTGAAGCTTAATAGGGTTCACTCTTTCATTGTTGTTTTGTTTCTCATGAAATAAAATTGATGTGAATTCCCTAGACATCTTTATTAGAATGATTTGTTATCTTGTGAAAAATTGTTTTGGGTGCATATTAAATAAAACTGATCAATAACAACAATATGAGTAATAGTAATAATAATAATAATAATAATAATAATAATAATAAATGTAGTAATAAATGCCTTTTGTATCAAGTATGAAAATTATCTACAATGGGCACTTCTTTGAATAATTTATATTTAGGGTTAGTCTAACATGGAATTATAGAATTATATTTTAAATTCAAATAGTAACATATGAATGAGTATTATTGAAAATTGATTAACCTATTATAGTTTGTGACTTATTTTCTTGTAAGAAAGACACACTTAAGATTATCCGTTCAAATCTTATTTACATAGAAATTGCATTACAGAAATTCGGAAAACTTGGATGAGGCAGCACTTTTGAAAATACTAACTTAAGATTATCCGTTCAAATCTTATTTACATAGAAATTGCATTACAGAAATTCGGAAAACTTGGATGAGGCAGCACTTTTGAAAATACTAACTTAGTTTTAAAATCTTCAAAGAAATTAATTCATGTTCAATAACATTGTTAAATTTAATATGATCATATGGAAGTGTACCTGCATGATATCTTGTGTACATAAGTTAGCCAAGCTAGTTAAAGACAGATTTAATATTTCTGCTTTCGTGATTTTTTATTTTGGATCATCATATTTCAGTTTTTGTAGCCATTAATTAGTATAATAATTAAGTTCGTTCTGAACCCTTTCCCTAGTGCTGGCGTGATGTGCCAAAGTCATGCCACCGGTTGCCTGGTTTAGGTGTGTTTTCACACTTTGGTGTACGATTTCATATTGCCTTATTACTAAGCAATGTGAACGATCGTATGTTTAAGAATCTTGAGGTTCTTGTTCATATTGAAGCATGTCTGTAAATAAGCAAAAATAGTAATTGCCAGGCTGTCTACCAGTAACGAAAGTAACCAAAAAGTAACTAATTTAAACAGTTGGTAACGAAATGTAATGAATTTAAAAGATGTTATGTTTTTTATTTAACGACGCTCGCAACTGCCGAGGTTATATCAGCGTCGCCGGTGTGCCGGAATTTTTGTCCCACAGGAGTTCTTTAACGTGCCAGTAAATCTACTGACATGAGCCTGTCACATTTAAGCACACTTAAATGCCATCGACCTGGCCTGGGATCGAACCCGCAACCTTGGGCATAGACGGCCAGCGCTATATCAACTCTGCCAACCAGGCCAGTGGTCGTGGATAATGAAATTACGCATTTTGTTTTGCCTCACTTATTTAATCTTGGTGCCGCTGCTTGATCTAGACTACAGTCTAGAAGGCAGGGAGAGAAATTGACTGCCTGTCCATTGAACTGAAGATCAAAAAACTTAAACAAATATCAGATCGTGAAATTACTGAAATGTGATTAATATTTTGTCATTGTGCTTATGAGCAATCTTTAACCTATGGTAACTAAAAAAGTAACTAATTTTTGTTTCACATTTCCAGTAAAAACACCCTGAATTGTCCACGCAAGAAAAAAATTTCGGAATACGTGCATTTTTTTTTATTTTCTTATATTTAAATTGTCTATCAGAACACTGGTGGCATTTAAATATCCAGTTGCCAGGAAAAGGGGTAATATATGCGTACATTGAAGTTACAAATCTGTCGTCATTTTCTCAGAATATAAATGTTTTCAAGTTATACTGGTACTAATGTTTTATATATAACCTGAAAACATCACCCTTTTAATATAAATGCATGATTTTTTTTGTGAAATATGTTCTCTAAGTTAAGAATATACGTATTTATTTATTTTCTTTGTATATGTACAATATATATTTAATGTAAATGCACATATGTACAGTAATGAAATAATGTGAGGTCACAACACACACATTTCAGAGTAACACTGGATTATTAATTTCTATAAAATGACACTTCAAATGTTTCTCTACAACTATGTTATCACTATCACAATTGAAGTAAAAAACAGGTAGTGCTACATTATTTTCTTTTTCGTTGACATCATTTAGATGTTTAGTAAATTTCTTTTCTGGACAGCAATCAAATGGCAAGTTGGTACTACTACCAATTACACAGCATATGATTGAATATTAGCCAGGTAATGATACTTTCTTCTGGCCATTTCTCAATATGCTTTCTTTCGTACTTTATATTCAGTTTAATGTTTTTTTAATCATAAAAATATTAAGAGAATAAATTAAGTATAAAATTTCAAAAGTTCTGTTGCTTTTCTATATCAAACAAAATCTTGTACAGGTGATTAATTTTCCCAACTTTTCTGCCTTTAGAAAATGCTGTTTCTAAAACAGTTCACTTGACTTATTTAAGGTTACTTACACATTTCACTTTGTTACGAATTCTTTGCACTTTGAATACATTTTGCACTTTAATTAGCTTTTCTGTAATAACATGACATCTGTGTTCACTTTAGATTTTGTCTTATACGTAGTGAACTAATATTTTTGTAATTTTTGTAAGCAATACATTTGAAATCTGTTTTTCAGGGAGCAACAATAAAAACCGATGAAGAGACAGGAAAGATCGTAATTGCTCGTATTATGCATGGAGGAGCTGCAGATCGTTCAGGACTGATCCACGTTGGGGATGAGGTGTGTGAAGTGAATGGGATCAATGTGGAAGGGAAAACGCCTAATGATGTTCTTAAAATACTGGTTAGTACTTACATCACTTTTTTCTTATAGTGTAGCCTGTGTTTCTTTATACAAACATACTAAAAATTTGTAATGATTAACTTTACTAAGCAGATGCATAAAATATATAAACTACGTTGACATTACATTGTAACTAACATTATTGATTTGCTGGAGTGTAAGTGTCTGCATTTAGATACAAAGCGAGTCAAACCTAAGTTACCAGCATTGTTACTGAGCCATGAGGTTATGCATTGGCCTCTTGTTGTTTGCTTTAAGCTTAACAAAGTGCACAGTGTGTGAATTTTCCGTATTAATTGTTGACTTAAGACAGTGACACAGTTCTGCTAGCAATTTACATTCTCAATCTCAGCCAGTTGTCTGAACTATATTGAGGAATGCAGTGTTTTAAATCATGATTAGGTGCACAGTGTGGCAACTCAGTTTCCTCCTTGAAATGTATCTACAGAAAAAGAAGTGATACTAGTTGTTGTGTACGTATCAGTGACATTTTCCAGAGGCTACACAACCATCGAAATAGTACTTACTTACTTACTTACCTACTTACTTACAAATAGCTTTTAAGGAACCCGAAGGTTCATTGCCGCCCTCACATAAGCCCGCCAGCGGTCCCTATCCTGTGCAAGATCAATCCAGTCTCTATCATCATACCCCACCTCCCTCAAATCCATTTTAATATTATCCTCCCATCTACGTCTCGGCCTCCCTAAAGGTCTTTTTCCCTCCGGTCTCCCAACTAACACTCTATATGCATTTCTGGATTTGCCCATACGTGCTACATGCCCTGCCCATCTCAAACGTCTGTATTTAATGTTCCTAATTATGTCAGGTGAAGAATACAATGCGTGCAGTTCTGTGTTGTGTAGCTTTCTCCATTCTCCTGTAACTTCATCCCGCTTAGCCCCAAATATTTTCCTAAGCACCTTATTCTCAAACACCCTGAACCTATGTTCCTCTCTCAGAGTGAGAGTCCAAGTTTCACAACCATCGAAATAGTGCATTGTTAAATTACTTATTAAGTGGAGAGAAACTGGAGCACTGTCGATAAGAAAAAACATTGTCAGAAGTGTTCTCTAACAGAGATGATATCTGTGTGAGGATGGAGTTGAGCCCAGGAAAGGTACTCATCATCTAGCACTGATCATATCGTAACGTTTTTTCCTCAACAAGCAATGAGACATGTAAGACAGGAGTGACTGCAAGTCTGCTAACTTAGCAAAGTGTTGAAGTCGTTTTGAATTGAACATTAAGTGAGATGAAGGCACTTTATCTATAATATAAATAGTAAACGAATATTGACAGACTTTGGAATAGCTACTGCAATCTATACTATGTGTAAGAATAGGGAAATATTAGTTTACATCTTACATCTGTGCAAAGTCTAACATTATCTTTCACAATAAGACGAAGTAATGAGAAGAACTGACCAGAATTAGAAAAATTAATATAATATATTCACAGTTGAGAAAGAATATAAACGGTCTTCTCTTTAAAAGAAAAGTTACAGTTACTTCTGTTAACGTATATGTGAAACAACAAGATGAGCGAGATGTGATAAGGAGTTTGACATTTCTTAAATTTCACTGTTTCAGTGGTTGTGTAGCATCTAGAAAACGCATCTGAAACTTGCATAAACTCAACTCATATTACTTTTTTTTTTTTAATAGATACATTTCAACGAGGAAAATGCATTGCTATACTGTGTATCTAACCATGGTTAAAACTACGTATTTCTCAATACAGTTCAGACAGCTGACAAACTGAGATTGTAGAGTGTCAGCAGAATTGTGTTCTTTCCAGACTTAAGGGGCTGGGAAAACCCATTGCGCCACCCATGAAAAAGCAACCGCGTGGCTCAGTAAGAATACCAGTAACTTAGGCTTGATTCACTCTATATAAAAATGTATATAGGTCATATTTACCAGATCATGAGGGTATATTTGATTTGATTTTTTAATTTTATGTATCTTAGTGAAATGTTCCCTTAAAAATGTAAGATACATGTAGTTTATCAGTGTACGGTTTTAGAGCCTGTGTCTAATATTCTTTCTCTCCCATTAACGTGAATTTATGTTTACATATAAGCCTACTTAATTAATTCCTCCAGATTAGTGCACAAATTTATTTCCAATTTTTTTTTTCTTAGATAAACATTAAATGGAGGTCTCACTATCTATTCCAGGCTTTTTAACCAGTCACGTACGTATCTTATTTCTTGGTTGATACCTCGTCCAGAGTGGCACAATGTAGTTACAGGTATTTAAATTTAAATTCCAAAATTTTGCATCATATTTGCAATTTAATATCTATCACCATTTTTGTTAAGGAGATATGACATGAATGCTCATTGGGAAAGAATGTTACTGTGCATGTTGATGCATTTCACATTAATATGGAATTGTTTATTTTGTTCCACTTGTAAAGGCTTTGGGCTTAAAACACAATTTCCTGTTCATTAAACGGACTGCTCACCATTCTGTATGTTGCTGCTACACATTTGCAATATTGTGATATTTGAAAACTCATTCAGCCTCAAACTTGTCAAATCTGTAAGGAAATAGAAGGCTGGTAGAACTATAATAGTAATATGCGTTACAAGAGCGGTATGTTGACGTTTTCATGGTCGAGGAAAAGATTGAAAAAGCGAAACGTAGTTGAACTTTTTTAATTTCCGAGAACATGAAAACAAACATACCGCTCGTGTATCATACATTATTTTGTGCGAAGATCGTTTATTACATACCTGAAAGACGAATTTCTAATTAGTTGCAATGAAATCTCCATGTTGGTTTCTGTTTAATGACGGCAACTTTGGAATACCAAAATATCTTTCTTCGACATTGTTGCTATAAAATGTTTTCTGTGTTTACTATACTCCAGCAGGCCGTGATATACATCTGTCTTTTTTTTCCCCCCAGTCTATAAATGCGAACTTAAAACAAACGGTAAGGTTATGTAATGACTTATTTTTCATTTTAATATTTTAACAATATTATTTATATAACATATTGCAGTAATAACATCGGCATCTGGAATCTTGTTGATTTTTTCACGGCTTCCTTAATGTTACTTGCATCAGGAATGCAATAACTTTTGTGGAGTAGTAGAGTTCACTTAATTTTTGCAAATATTTAAAAACAATAATTAACGTGCAATTTAGGTGAAATTGCAGTGGTAAGTTTCCAATTTATAATTATTACTATGTTAAACGTCTCTAAAAATAATATGTTAAAAGCCTAAAGCAGTAAAATGAATGTGGCGCTTAAGCGGTAAGAAGAGGGAAATTGTTATGTGTGTTACGTTGGGAATACTGAATGTGGTATTTCACACTTACTGCATATTGGTTTTGTGCAGAAAGCAAGCAAATACGCACGATCTCGCACAAAAATATTTCTCTCTTCAGAAATATGTATACTGAGCAGCTGTTAAAATGCCTCATAAATAAATGGAAATCAAATTTTGAGTATCATTTTTATAAGACAGTAGCTGTGTGGTTTCACATTCAGAAGTTGTAAGAAAGCAATTTCATATATTTATTTTCTTATGTGTATTGCAGACACTGGCATATCACTTCATGAAGGATGTATGTAATAACAAATGTGTATTTTAATATTTGTTTGGTACATATTGCATCGTGTCTGATTTTATGGTGCCATATTTTTTCGTGTCACATTGGGATTAAGAATTAATGAACATTAAATAAAGTCTATAATACATGTTGAATTTAACCATAGATTTGGCATGCTGTTATCCAAATGGCTTGTGAACTATCTCTCCATGAAAGAGTTCATATCTCAGAAAGATGAGATGGACCGTTCACAATGTTAGTGCAAGTTTTCATACACTTTCGTCCTTCTGAAGTCATACCTTCATTTCTACCCTTATTCTTACCATCATCATAAAATTGTTTGTTTCCCAATGCTCAGCTAGTTTGCAATGAAGCCATTTGATATATATTATTTTAATGTACCGAAGTACATATGATATTTCCATGCAGATATTCTGCGTCACCATACGATGAAAGAGTAATGGAACGGAGAAAAATTCTCTCTGGCGCCGGGATTTGAACCCGGGTTTTCAGCTCTATGTGCTGATGCTTTAACCACTAAGCCAACTAGTCACTCATAACGAGTGCACCTCAGCACATGTGTGGACTTCGGTCCTACGTTCATAGACATCTATGACGTAGTGCAGAGGGCGGCCAATAGAGGGAACCCAAGAGTTGGAACTTAATCAGAGACAATTCTGTCCAACGCCAGGGTGGTATCCGGTGTTGTTGTTGTTGTTTTCTAATGCCAGGCGTTTGACAATAAAGTTATTTGACCTCTTGCACTCCAATATTTTTCAAAGATATTATCATGACCAGCCAATGAAGCACAGATTTTGAGGTATCCGGTGTGGCTTAGTGGATAAAGCATCAGCACGTAGAGCTGAAAACCCGGGTTCAAATCCTGGCGCCGGAGAGAATTTTTCTCCGTTCCATTACTCTTTCATCATATGGTGACGCAGAATATCTGCATGGAAATATCATATGTACTTCGGTACATTAAAATAATATATATATGATATGCGTAAATCACTTCGTGGATTTAAGACGGCGCTTATTCTGTCAGATCCCGGCCAACTAGTCACTCATAATGAGTGCACCTCAGCACATGTGTGGACTTCGGTCCTACGTTCATAGACATCTATGACGCACTGCAGAAGGCGGCCACTAGAGGGAACCCAAGAGTTGGAACTTAATCAGAGACAATTCTGTCCGACGCCGGGGTGGTATCCGGTGTGGTTTAGTGGATAAAGCATCAGCACGTAGAGCTGAAAACCCGGGTTCAAATCCCGGCGCCGGAGAGAATTTTTCTCCGTTCCATTACTCTTTCATCGTAAGCCATTTGATGTCAAAAAATTGAATAGAATAACCTTGAATTTTAAAACGTGGTAATTAATGTGAATTTTCTGTCAGAAATTGATTGTAATTATTTGTTGTATTATGTCTCTTGTATAGCAAGATGTATTTGTGTAGCAAGGATTGGAGATGAATGAAATATAACGTTCTGTAATTATCTGACATGGACAAGTGATACTGTATCTTCACTATTTATAGACGTAATTTCTGCAGTTCTAGGAACTCACGCTTTTAATGTGAGATTGATACTAGTCTGTATTAGTCGTGCAAGAAATAACATCAATTTTGACAACAGTGACATTTCCATTAGAAAGTTACGTCTCCAGATGTTAGGAAGATTCATAGACGTCCACACAACACAGGCTTCTCCATGCAAACCAGTTTAATTCTGAGAAGCACTTCTGAGGAAATTATTCGTTTCTCTCTCTGTCTTTCAATACACGCTGCTTCTCTGAAATGGCACGTAGTAGAAACGAAGTCAAGAAATGTTGTTAATTAATTTTACATTTCAGGTGCAAGTAATCGTAAGTTTTGTGTTGGCGTAGGCTTCCGCAGCTGGTGTACTTGGTCTGTGGAGAAACTTACGGGCTTATAACCCGTTGTCTTGGTATTCAGTGGCTGACATTTCGATCGCTGTGTTGTGGTCATCCTCAGAGCAGTAGATAAGGAGTCTCAATGGGAGAGGAAAGTCCTCATTGAAAGTTCTCTCCCATTGAGACTTCTATATACATATATATACAAGCTCACACACTATTTCCTTATCCACTGCTCTGAGGATAACCACAACACAGCAGTCGAAATGTCAGCCACTAACACCAAGACATTGCGGTATAAGCCGGAAGTTTCTCCATATACCAATCTTAAGTTTTGTTGTTCATTGTGCTTACACGATTGGAAGGGGGGCTGTTTTTACAGATACTGTTATAAGAAGTTAATTCTTGTAGAACATTACAACACCATTTCACGAGATGCTATTACTAGCAATCATTATTACTAATAATATGATAATAAATTATATAGAGAGGCATGGTTTGCTCCTCCTCCACAAATGTGTTGTTGTTTTCCACTGGCTGGATACTGGCCTGAGACATGTAAAATTGTTGTTTCACATATACGTTAACAGAAGTAACTGTAACTTTTCTCTTAAAGAGAAGACGTTTAAATTCTTTCTCAACTGTGAATATATTATGTTAATTTTTCTAATTCCGTTCAGTTGTTCTCATTACTTCGTTCATCATATTGTGAAAGATAATGTTAGACTTTGCACAGATGTAAGATGTAAACTAATATTTCCCTATTCTTACACATAGTATAGATTGCAGTAGCTATTCCAAAGTCTGTCAATATTCGCTTTTTTTTTTTATTTTATTTTAGTTGGTTATTTAACGACGCTGTATCGACTACTAGGTTATTTAGCGTCGATGAAATTGGTGATAGCGAGATGATATTTGGCGAGATGAAGCCGAGGATTTGCCATAGATTACCTTGCTTTCACATTACAGTTGGGTGAAACCTCAGAAAAAACCCAATCAGGTAATCAGCCCAAGCGGGGATCGAACCCGCGCCCAAACGCAACTTCAGATCAGCAGGCAAGCGCCCTAACCGACTGAGCCACGCCGGTGGCTTCAATATTCGTTTACTATTTATATTATAGATAAAGTTTGGAGAGATATATAGAGATATTAAATGATAATGTAGGTACTTTTAGCAGGAAATATATTGTCGAAAATAGTATGTGTAATTGTAATTGTATTGATTCAGCAATTGCTACTTTTAAACCCTTGTTCAAAACAATGTCCTAACTTATAAAAAGTACAACGTGCCAAAGTTAGTCATACAATAGCATTTCGTGGGATGACCAAACATCCTGGAAATCTGGAATTGTGTCACTTTTTTGTCCTCTATTCTAGAGTCCCGCGGAAAAGCTTTTGGGATGCTCTTTTGTCCCGGTTTCTTCAAGCCAGCTTTTTGTGATATTTTTGTTTCGATTCATATAATATGATTTCTGTTTTTTGGCAAACTGTTTCATGATTCATAATATTGTATTATTTCACATTCTCATTACAAAATAGTGTTGATAGCAATGAATCGTATCTCATATTATGTGTAACATGGACAGGCATTATGTGTACATATATATCTTCTAGAAGGCAGTGACAGAACATGCTCTTCATTATTCATTTGTCTCAACGCAAATGCGTTATTTTTATTAACTTCTGCTTTCTTTGATTTTGTGGTTATGTAAACAGATTATTTTCAATAATTGTTCATTTTGTACTTAAATATTATCAAAGAAGAAAATCACTTCATTGGCAATCAGTCATGCATCACCAAAATGCTCTGTAAGTACAATGAAAGCTATACCAAGGATTGGCATTTTATCAAGAGGGATCGCTGTGACAACGAGGTTGAATGCAGAATTTGTAATTAGTTACATTAGCACCTAGTACATGACATAACCCTTCACAGATACACATCATGCATAATGTGGCCCGCCAAAGTGGTGTGCAAATTGAAAATGGGTCACAGTCCTGCCATCTGTCCATAGTATGTGGAACCTGAATCACGCAAGTGAAGTGCATAGGCGGTAATTCAGATTTGAAAGAACATCTTCAGTCAAAGAAGCATAAGTCAAAAAGTAGTGCTCCAAATTGTAGTAAAAAAAGTGAAATCATTTTTTCATAAAACCAGAATCCAGTGAAGAGACGAAAGTAGCAGCAACCAAATATTAATGCAAGCATACCACATTGTCAAACACCATCACACTTTTCGTTCTAATGACTGTATTAATAAATTAACAATTATTTTATATAATGACTCAGCAATTGCAACCAAACATTGTGCATTTTTTGGTGTAGGTTGTAGCTTTTCTGGAAACATGCCAAAGGAAATTATTTAATTAAGTAACTTAGTGTATATAAATTGAATCTCATCATCAAAATTAATGACAACCAACATATACCAAAGGGTTACTTTATGTATTTTTGTTACTGTTACGTCTGGTGAAATGGATATGTAAATGTTTGAATTATACAAATAGCATCACACTGTGATTTAGTGAAGTAAGCAAGCAAATAAGATAATTAAACCGTTCCTATTACAGCAAAATTCTGAAGGTACTATAACCTTCAAATTGGTTCCTGCTGATGGAAAGGTAGGGATACGAGAAAGCAAAGTCCGGGTTCGAGCACATTTTGACTACACGTCTGCAACTGACCCATACATACCGTGCAAGGAGGCCGGGCTGGATTTTGTAAAAGGAGATGTCTTACATATTGTAAGCCAAGATGATGCTTACTGGTAAGTTCATCTAATATTTTATTTTTATTGTTTTATTATCCATTAATATATTTTCTGCTTACATAATGATAATGTGAAATACTTCCAGAAATTTTATAATGGACTCTGAATCTGTTACATAAGCAAATCAAAATACTTCTTTGCTTCTAATGTCGAGAAATATAGGGTGCTGATTACATGTAAGTTTTACTTGTATGTGAGTAAATACAGTGTCCTTTATTAAATTTTTTTTGTATATATTTAGTGTGTAAGCAGTGATACTGTGTTACATAAATTCTATAATGCAATAATTAAGAGTGTGACTTGGAAATGAATTCTTGTTTTTAGAAGAGCTTGTACTTGCTCCAGTTTTCAATTTACCATTCTCTTAAACAGTAAAACTTCATTTATATAGGGACCTGAAGAAAAAACGCATAAGTGAGAAAAACGTATATCTGAAATAGCATTTGAAGACTATGCAGGGAGTACAAGTTAAGTCAATTTAGTAAAATTTTCACAAGTGAAATCTAGGACTCCACAGTTAAGCCATCTTTGAGTCTGTAATGCAGTACTAAAATTTATAACACATGTTCTTGAAGAATGTAGTATTATTTGTAGCAAATGTTTGCTGCTTAGAGACAAAACTGGTTGCTATATTACTTTCAAAACTCCAGTCCAGAAAAGTTTACAACATTGACTTACCTTGATCTTCTATTATCTTCATTTAATAACATGTAATTATTTTATAAAAAGTCAGTTATTTTCGATTGAATAAACTATGCCCTCAAATTTATTGTGATGATTGTTCCATAATTTGTTCACTTACATCACGATGTGTTACAAAATGTTTCATTGTTCCAAAAGCTATAATAATGTCATTGAAGGACACAAGTTTGGTGGAGAAAGCATCTTCACGATGAACATGTATTGTATTTTCGCATTCTTACTACATTTTCACGACAAATCTAATTTCGAGTCTAAGTGATTTAAAACGTATCTCCTGGGGTTTAAATACTATCATATAAGTGTGAAAAACATATGAACGAAAACATATAACTGAAATTAATCAAGAAAGTTTAGAAATTTTGCTGGAACTTTAGTAAAAAAAGTATGTCTGAAAATCATGTAAGTGTGAAATGTAAAAAAGAAGTTTTACTGTATCAGTTAATTATTGTTAACTTACAGGTTTATGTATAATTCATGTAACTTCTTAAGGGTCTGTAAATTAGACTGAACCTTTCTAGCGTATTAGATGGGATATTATTAATGGCTATCGCATGTAAGTTAATTTTGATTAAATTGTGCTTCTGAAGGTGGCAAGCTCGAAAAGAAGGAGATCGCAATATGAGGGCAGGATTAATACCTAGCCGAGCACTCCAAGAGCGTCGGATTCTGCATGAACGAACCCAGCAGGATAAAACAGGAGAAGAAGGTGAGATAAGGAACCAACGGTAGATCCAAAGAGCACGCTTTCACATTAATGCTTTTTGTACATTATGCTAATCATCTAATATTGCCTCACTCACATGCTGTATCTCACTGTTTGGCTATTGCATAACTAAAACACAGTGTGTTTCATGAACTTATGTAGCTAGTAAATTATTATTATTTTTTTATTACAAGCAGTATTAATTTTAATAAGTGGTAAAAACGTAATACAGCGAACGCTAAGCTCCGCCCACGACCCCTTTCCACTTTTCCCCTACAAGCTCACCACACACTCTAGCGGGAACTAGTGGAAATAGGGGTTTAGGGTGGGGTGACATCTAGTGTAGGAAAGTGGAACAAAAAGAATAAATGCGACATCTATGAACCAAAAGAGGAACTTCGTCCTGTCTGCCTCTCTCTCTCTCTCTCTCTCTCTCTCCCTCCCTCTCCCCCTCTCTCTCCCTCTCCCTCTCCCTCTCCCTCTAACCTCTCCTTCTCTGTTCCTTGCTTCAGGTCTCTCTCTTTTTTTTTTTTTTGTCTTATGACTTCGCAGTGGGTGAGATTCGATCCGAGGAAGTTCGTAACTAAACGCTAAACGCACGCTTTTTGGTCACGCTTTAGACCTCTCGGCTACTGAGGCGAGTTGGGGGTAGAAGGGAAAATAAATCTATTTATGTTTAAGGGAACTGCCATAACGTATTGCAGAAGAATGGCATGGGGGACAATGACCGAGGGTAGAAAGTGGCGGGCTTGTGAATGTAGCTTGGTAGGGGTTGACTGTGGGGGTGGCATAAGTGTTAACGCACGCTGGTGGAGCTTCATTGTGTCCGTGTCCAGCTTCGTGTACAGACGTAACCACGTGTAGACGTGTACTCCTTCCTCAAATTGTGCAGGGAGAATTTGAAGACGGATACGGTAAGGTACTGTGAGGAACATGGACTACTTGCTAGTCATTACGAGTGTCCAACCTGTGGGAAAAATATGAAATTAGCGCCGAAAAGCGATGCTACTGATGGTGTGCATTGGACAGTGGGGCTGTGCGAAGTTAACACGTGAGTGTTGTTTAATGAAAAAACCACATTACATTGTTGTCTAATGCCCCGATTTTGTTAGTACGTGTTATGAAATACATGCGAGACGAGGCAATGATCCATCGAAGCAGGACAGACAGTAGAGAGAGACAGAGAGAGAGCAGGCGAGCGAGGTGCCGAGCGGCGCGGGTGGGGATAACTTCCCCTACTGGCGTTCGCCGTATTACGTTTTTACCTAATAAGTAAGTTGGTAAAGTTGGAACCAATAGAGAACTTCTAATCTTTATAAATATCAGTGCCATTTATCTACAGGAAATAGTATAGTATCGGTGTATGCTGATACATACGTATTTCACCAAGGAAACGTATTTGTAAAGCTATTACTTGCTCTATAGTGAGGTGACTTAGAGTGACTGTGATTTGTGGATGAAATGGAATACCCTGTGTCTTAAATTTTTAAACTCAATCTAGAGAAAATTGCACAATATAAAGTTAGCGAGTAGCAAATTAGTTTAAATTCTGTGCTGTGTATCACTTCCTGCTGACTGACACGTAAAGGAGTGTTATTACATGTACTAACTAACTGTGTATTTATTATTACTGTTAACAAGAATATTGCTGATGCTAGCATGTATGTATATCTCTGGTTCCAGATTACAATGTAATTTTCTCCCCCCTTCCTGATGGTAAATGTGAGTTGTTTACATTGCAACTACACTCATATTTTAATTCCTCATGTACTAATTATAGCAAAACTTTTTTCGCCAATGCCTAGAAGAATAAAGCATGGTGTTTTTTTGTTTTGGAAACGTTATTTTGTCTAAGTTCAGTGTTATTATTTACTATAATTAACTTACCATTATGAATAATGCATTTATTTTAAGTTCATTATAATATTAGCTTCACAATTAGTTTAAATGAAGCAGTGAATTATATAAATACCTTCATGGTGTGAAATTTTAACATTTTTGTGTTCACAACAATTTAGTATTTGCAGTTGCTTGAAATTCAGAAATTAAATTGCATTTATAATTTTATGAAAAGATATTTATTATGTTAAGTTTTTATGTTTATATTGAATTGAGACCGTTTTGTTTTTGGTATATTTCAGGGTCACACAGCGATGTGGTTTGGTCATTAGGCTTACATTTGCTGCCCGCTAACTTCCCTGTAGGTTTGTGCTCTGTTTCAGTCCTCCCTGGGTGTCAGTCCCCTAAGTCCCCTCGCTGTGCCTCTAAACCTAAAACTAAAAAGATTATGTATGACACAGCCGAGAATGATGACTTTGACCGCGAGGAGATTGCCACATACGAGGAAGTGGCTAAGCTTTACCCACGCCCGGGGCTACACAGACCCGTGGTACTCATCGGGCCTCCGGGTGTTGGGCGCAATGAGCTCAAGCGGAGACTCATTGCTACTGACCAAGAAAAATATAAGACGCCTATTCCATGTGAGTTTTTATGCACATCTTATTACTTTACTTTTAATTGAAATATACAAATGAAAGAAAACTTACTACTTTTCTTTTCATGTATCAGTCCTTTAAGTGAGAGGAATGAAAAATCTAAATGCATTTTTGATTGTTAGTCAACGGTTTTCTTTAGTAATCTTAATTTTTTTTTTAAATACTTCTTACATTTTCAGGAATAACAGTTGAATTTTTACTATGTTTCTTCTAAGGGGTTGTAGCAGGGTTTAAGCTAGAAAATAAATAATTGTCTCAAAAATGCGCAAATGAAAATTATATTCGTGCAAACTGCGAAAAGCTTGTGCAATATTCTAAATAATTTATTGTACAAAAATAAAATTAATAAGGTTTGCAGAAACAAAAAGTTATGTAACTTGTTTCTTGGAGTTTTATTACTTTCAATCCATCTTATCACACTCCAGATATACTTATGTAAGTAAATCATTATACGTAAACTATTTCCAACTAAAGATTGAAGTAGACGTAAACAAAACCTTAATGTATTACTCCGCATTTGCAAGCTATACTGTTTTCGCTGTAAGAAAAATCCTAATGTAAACACAAGCACATGGCTGTCATACCCGTGATTGGCTCCCAGTCGAAACACTCACACGACGCAGGAAAATATAGTCCGTATTTGGAAACTATCATCTTGTATTATTTAAAAATAAAAAATTAAATTCTAGTTGTTAAATACAATGAAACATATAACTTCACTCATATGTAAAACGATATGTAAAAGAAAAGCTACTTTTATATTTTGTTATGTACTATGAACGCGGATGAATACAAACAGTAATACCGAGGTAGTCTGTTCTTATAACAAGCTGGCGTCACTAGAGCTCATAGTTGTTCACGTAAGCATTTGGTACTGAAGTATGGCTTCTGCATCCTCGGTGTGTGTGGTTATTAATCGTAAGAGTGGAAATCCTCTCAAAAGCGGAGAAAAACAAATAGTCTTAAATGTATACAATAAATTATATGAGTTTTAATTAGAGTAATTATAAAGTAAATATTTCCTAAACAAATGAATGCATAGTAGTGAGGTTAGGCCTACTTGACGAGTAACGGGAAATGTTTAACATGAAACAGAATGTACAACAGTAGGCGGAAACACGTACTGAGAATCTATGGCGCCACGCTGCGGCCAATGAAGCCTCACTACAGTCACGTGCTGTTGTTTATATTAGGATTTTTCTTACAGCGAAAAGATTATAGCTACCAAAGCAGCCAGCAGGGCGCATTATTTTCAGCAAGTGAGCACGCAGGGCAGCCAACGTCTGATATATTGCAGACATTTCAACACATTCATTAAACTAACCCGTAAAATCCTCACAGAGGGTTAATATTTATTATTTATCTACTGGGAATAGTGGATTTTCTTTTTCTGTAGATTCGTGATTAAATGTTATTCTTTGAAGAGTGGAGAATTTCTTTAATTCTACAGAAATTTATTTGAGGTTGGCAACACTGAATCTCGCACTGCGTTCTACCAGCTGTGCTGATGTGCTCTGTGAAGCTGCAAGTCACCTTGGGAGGGATTTAATGCCTATTACACATGTGCGTTGCCATAATACACGTTACAATGCTTTAACACGCAATGTCTGAAACTACTAATATAAACATGTTGTTTAAGTCGTAAGAAAGTGTTCTTATAAACATGTTTAATTCACTCGTATTCCATGTATATTATACATTTTATTATTTTAGAAGGAACTATTTAAATGTGAGGAAGATGATGACAAGCATGAGTTTGGAGGAGTTGTGCGTCCAATAGCCAATCAGGAACTATTATGCCACGTGCATTTATTTACATTTACTTCAATATTTAGCTGGAAAGAGAGTAGGTATGTTTAGAATCAATTACTGCCGAATTTGCATCACATTAAAATACGTTATTTTGTGGGCACTCTAAACATTTAAATTCTTTACTAGTATGCCCTTCAAGATTTATTGTTAGCAGAGTGGTAACTCTTTTTACTGAAAGGCGGTTTCTAATTACAGTTTTTACAAGATTCATGCAACTAAATTCTTGCTCACAATTTACAGTATGCGATGGAATTGTATAAATCAATTAGAAGAAATTGTTCACTTAACTTACATGAATTGCAGCAACTCTTTGAAATCAATTCCTGAACATCTATTGCTCTTAAACATTTCCCATGTCATTAGCATTTCATTTAAATTCAGATTCTCCATAACTGATTAGTTCATATACATCTCTGATTTCATTTTCTCCATTACCATCTTCGTTTCTGAAGTCCAATGTGGTTGTCGCATTTTTGCTCATTTACATTGAAAGTTTGTAGCATTTGTAGAAGTCGAGTAGCAAAATGCGACTGTGGCTTAAACCCTGGGTTGTAGTAATTTGTCCGTGAGAAGTACAGTGTTGCCAGAAAGTTTGGGGACAACTTATAATTGTGACCTGGTAGAGTGTAAGAGAAGGCTCTATGGCCTTGACTCTGCCAGTATAAATAAATTATTATTATTATTATTATTATTATTATTATTATTATTCGGTATTTATATGATGACTGTTAGTCCTTATAGAGAATTTATAATAAGTTTTTCAACAAAATAAAAAATCTTCCATTTTCAATGTTAAAGTTGAAAATGAATGAGTAACTAATTGATGCACGATTCTCAACTGTTGCTGGATGATGTAGGATATATTACTTTGTAAATTAGTAAAGATAAAATATTTGTAAAAAAATTTTCTTTGTGAATGTCCTAGCAGTTTCTAAGGTTTGAAGTAAAAAAAAAAAAAAATGGGAAAATATTGTTATTAGTCGCTTTATCTGTAACTGTTGAATGAAGCTGCATACCTTGGGATTATAGTTTAGGGTGGACGCATCTGTGCAAACCTCATACCTATAACTGCCTCCATTCAGTCATATATCAGCGCATATTGTTAAATTAATAGGTGAGAGTAAAATGTAAAACACTCAAGATGAACTCTCTTTCAGACACATCTCGCCCGGTGAGACATGGAGAAGTTAATGGGAAAGAATACTTTTTTGTCACAAGAGAGAAAATGGAAGAAGAAATTGAAGCTGGAAAATTTATTGAATTTGGGGAATACAAAGGAAATTTATATGGAACATCTGCAGAAAGTGTCAAGTCGTTAGTGAATGCAGGATATGTGTGCATTTTGAACCCACATTATCAGGTCAGATTCTTATGATAGCTGTAATGGTCATTGTACATTGTCATATTGTACCAGATTGCCAGATAATAAGTATTCTTCGTTTTCTTTGTAGGCCTTGAAGATGTTGAGAATTCCTCAGTTAAAACCTTACATAATCTACATAAAACCACCACCGTTTAATGTTCTTAAAGAAACTCGTAATGCTGCTTATGCGAGATCTACATTTGATGAAAACAACTCTAGAGGTTTTACTGTAAGTATAATTATATTCAGGTTATTCTACTATCATTACGAAGACAAAACACTGTATTTCATGTCTGGAAAAATTGCAGTGTTCTTTTCTGTTTTCCTGTCTAACTGATTTTAAGACTGTTTGTTCTGTTTATGGTATCTTTTTAAGACCAGATTTATTGCATATGAAAAAATCTTATTAACATTAATTTTGCATGCTTAATGAAACGAAAATGTTGTATTCTGATCTGATATGAATTAAAGCCACATGTATCTCGTATAAATTTATCAGTATGAATTTCTAAAGAATTTTATTATTTCAGTTTTATGTTAGTATTTTTTTTTTATTAGAGTGTTTCAACAATGCTCTGGTTTTTCTCACCCAAACAATAAATGAATAAATAATAAAAATTACATTACAATTTCAATTTTTTAACTAATTTTACTCTTCAACTCACGTATCTATCCATCCTTCCAGCCGGTGTTAATTTGTATTCTATGTGGACATATTCGATTTATGTTTATCTTATAGAATTTCTCTTTTAAATTAGTCAGTTGCGAAAAGAAATTATGTTCTATTTCAAATGTCATAGCCATGTTCCATATGGTATAAGAGATATTTTGCTTAACTTATGCTTCAAATTCGGGAAGCTTTTATTCTTCCTGTAAAGTAAGTAACTTTAGACATAACTCGGAAATAAAAGCGACATTAAATAAAGAACTGTATAATCATCTAATTCTGCACTAATTAAAAAAATTCGGAGAAAGTTACTTTTTGTAAAGAAGAATGTCCCTGTAAAATTTAAGACTTTCAGTTATTTAGTTGTTCAGACCTGTTTCATTGTAGCATACTTAAAATCAGGATGTCTTTAAAAATTTTGGAAACAAAGTAAGTTTTTTTCTCTAGTCGTGTTGGAAATTTTCATCCGAAAAATGAAATTTTACAAGTTGCTTTAAACTTATTGTTTGGCATTTCAGTTTCTTAGGGCAGGATCTTAATTTAGATCGTTTGTATCATATTATGTGCACAAATCTGTCACATATCGCAATTTTCCTTTCAATTTATTCTTAATCTCTCAAATACAGTCTTGTGTTAAGGTAAGTGTTTACTACATCGTATCACACTCCTCATATGAATCGCACGCAACAGATATTTTAAGTGCAGTGCGTTCACTGTAACGGCTCCATCTCATCACCTCATCGAATTCCCCTATCAGCTGTTTAAAACATGATGTCGTACAATATCGACATTACTGAAAATAGATGAGTTGAGGTTAGGTCTATTAATTATGATTGTTAGCGAATAAGAATTTGTAATTGCTTCATGCGTCTTAATTGAAGAGGAAGAAACGAAAGAAATATTGGTTACATAATATATATGTAAGAAATGACTTGATGGGAACACCTCAAATGATATAATTCTTCGAAATTTTCTACAAGTGAAGTAAGTTTTCCGTCTGCCATTTTGGCGCGACACTGAACATGGCACAACATAATAGTAACAGTTGACCAATTGAAATTGATTTATTAAAGAAGGCCATGATCGAACGCATCAGAAAAGTTGCCCATCCGAGAAACGTGGACGGATTTGCCGAGAGGTGATGCGTGCGATATGATGTAGTGAACGCGGTTACATAACAATTACAGCAAAGATTGTCTTTTTCCGATCTGTGCAATTCATACGATGAGTGCGATACGATGTAGTGAACGCTTTCCTTTATCAGCATGTAATTTTGGATGCCATGTGTCATCTGTGACACCAAAAGGTCTTGTGACATAAGCTGTGTTGACATCAATATTTGTTAAGAATACACTGGTTTACTCATTCATATCTTTCTCCTGAATATAACAATGCATATTGAAGTCATTTGATATTATAAAGTGTCTAGGCAGTTCTTCATTATCCACTTCATTTCAGGATGAAGAATTTCATGAAATGCTGCATAGTAGTGAGCGTATAGAGTTCCTGTATGGCCACTTGTTTGATGAAGTTATCGAGAATGCGGATTTGTCAGCAGCATTTGAGCAACTAGTTCGAGCTGTGAACAGGGTAGAAACAGAGCCTTTGTGGGTTCCAGCATCGTGGGTTCAGTGACAACATTCAGATGATTCAAGACCAACAGGTTGTCATTGGTGAGAAAATACATTCTTACAGTTTGGTCTCGATAGTTATTAATACAGAAAATATAATTCATTTATTTATAAAACCAATGGACATATTTTACTGTTTGTATGTGTAATAGTTAGCCATCGAGAGCATGACAATTCACAGATATTTATTTTTTTTGTTTATATGTATGTATTTATTTACACTGCAAGTGGGCAAGCACCTGGTGGCAGTGGTATACACAATATAAACAATACACAATAAAATGATGAACAATACACATTACAATTATACAATACACAATACAATAAGAATACTTACTTACTTACTGGCTTTTAAGGAACCCGGAGGTTCATTGCTGCCCTCACATAAGCCCGCCATTGGTTCCTATCCTGAGCAAGATTAATCCAATCTCTATCATCATATCTCACCTCCCTCAAATCCATTTTAATATTATCTTCCCATCTATGTCTCGGCCTCCCTAAAGGTCTTTTTCCCTCCGGCCTCCCAACTAACACTCTATATGCATTTCTGGATTCGCCCATATGTGCTACATGCCCTGCCCATCTCAAACGTCTGGATTTAATGTTCCTAGTTATGTCAGGTGAAGAATACAATGCGTGCAGTTCTGCGTTGTGTAACTTTCACCATTCTCCTGTAACTTCATCCTTCTTAGCCCCTTATTCTCAAACACCCTTAACCTATGTTCCTCTCTCAAAGTGAGAGTCCAAGTTTCACAACCATAAAGAACAACCGGTAATACACAATACAATTTAACATAATAATTACAATTAATAATAAAACATAAAATACCTAATTTTACAATACAACCTACATATGTATAGGCCCTACATAAATTTCAATAGTGTTTCACTTTACTCTCATCTCACTCACTGTAGTGGCACTATGACGCATTTCACTGACACTTTAGGACACATTTCACTGACACTATAGAACACATTTCATTGACGCTATAAATTATCACTGATCGGAACTATTCACTGCACTGTAAAACCATAACTTCACTGACTCACCTCGCTTCACTGATACAACAGTTCAAATAAGTCAAATAATTACACCCTTATGCATACTTATAAACAGAACTACATTTAAGCTAAACATTTCTAGTTTAAGGCCCTCTTATATGCTGTATTTAAATAATTTACATTTTAAACCAAGGAAGTAACTCGTCAGGCTAAATAAATACATGTCACCTTAAAAAATTAAATGTTAAATGTCACCTTAATTTTAACTTGGTGTAGTTATGGTGAGATATTGACGTCATATCACATTGAGATCTCATTATAACGAATCAAAGTCAGGATAGGAGAAGAAAGTGGAATAGGGAGAGGGATATGACAAGGATGACCTTTATCACCTACTCTGTTCAACATCTACATGGAAGATTTAGTGAAGAACAGTTTTCGGAATACAGTAGGAGGAAGAAGAATAAAGTGCATAAGATTTGCTGATGATATGGTATTGTTAGCAGAAGAGACGATACTAAGGGATATGTTACTGGAGCTAAATGACAGCTATGAGCAGTATGGGATGAAGATAAATGTGAACAAGACAAAAAGCATGGTTATCGGA
The DNA here is from genome assembly GCF_040183065.1 of Periplaneta americana. Classification (NCBI taxonomy): domain Eukaryota; kingdom Metazoa; phylum Arthropoda; class Insecta; order Blattodea; family Blattidae; genus Periplaneta; species Periplaneta americana. The sequence continues at coordinate 25,996,809 of NC_091120.1, read as the reverse complement.
TGGAAAATAAATAAGGTAAACATGCGAATTCTAAATGAGGCAGTAGAACAAGTGGACAGCTTCAAATACTTGGGGTGTACTATAAGCAGTAACATGAGCTGCCAAGAAATCAAAAGGAGGATAGCAATGACAAAGAAAGCCTTTAATAGAAAACTGAGGATCTTCTGCAGACCTCTGGAAAAAGAACTAAGGAAGAGACTAGTGAAGTGCTTTGTGTGGAGTGTGGCATTGTATAGGGAAGAAACATGGACATTACGACGAAGTGAAGAGAAATGACTGAAAGAATTTGTTTGAAATGTGGATATGGAGAATAATGGAATGTGTGAAATGGACAGACAGAATAAGCAATGAAGCCGTGTAGAAAAAGAGCGAGTGAACAAAGAATAAAGCTGAAACTGATCAGGAAGAGAAAAAGGAATTGGTTGGGTCATTGGCTAAGAACAAACTGCATACTGAAGGATGTACTGGAAGGAATATGTGTAAGTCATAGCAAGACAGTATGATTATAACTGACATTACTTAATTAGAATTAACGTTAAAAGTTGACACGTATTCCACCATTATCAACTATTTTAAAATCTTGAACTGTTTAATATGCTTGTATGTAAAGCAAGCCTTAAACAGGGAATTAAATATATAAGTATAAATGAAGTATTAAATAAATACCTAAATAATAATAATAATAATAATAATAGTAATAATAATAATAATAATAATAATAATAATAATAATAGTAGTAGAAGAATATGTTAGACTAAATTCAAGGGAAGAGAGAACAGGAATGGCATGGTGGAGATTAGGTATCTGGAGACTCAAGAATAAGAGAGGGAACGTAGAGAAGGATAAATGTCCTTTGTGTGGACTAGCTGAAGACGCAATGCATATTGCGTTAAAGTGTCAGGCAACGAATGATTTGAGACACAGTTGGGTGGATAAAAAATGTCTACAAATAAACGCTATAGCAGCTTATAAAAAAAATGAATGGTCACCTAAACGCAAGCAATCTGCATAAATTAGGAAAATTTCTGTTTAGAGTTAAAATTAGATGGGAAGAGAAAGTCAAAGCTCTAACGGAGATGGAATTAAAAATGTTAAGGAGTTACATGATAAGAAACTACGGAGAGTAGTCAATGAAGTAATAGAATAATTCTTAAGAGAGTAGGAGTTTTAAATAAAAGAGGTATACTTATTAGTTGATTATTATTATTACTTTTATCATTATTATTATTATTTTTATTGTTAGTAGTATTATTATTGTAAACAGAGGATACTTATAAGTTCAAATGTATTAATCTTTTGTTATATTTGTATTGAGAGTGATGGCGGATTAAGAACTGGAATACATCTAATCCGCCATGACGTGAACAATGATTGATGAAATAAATAAATAAATAAATAAATAAATAAAATAATAATAATAATACGAAAGAGTATTACAAGTTCAGTCTCTAAATGCATGGTGAATTATGAAGTTTAAACGTAGTTTTCATTGCTAGTACAGTTACGGAGTAAAAACTCACAGTAATGTAAGTTGAATACTGAGTGTTTTGTATGCCATATACCTGCATGTAATAGAGAGTGGTTTGTTTTACATGTCAGCAGTGACGTCTGGTGAACTTAAATTAAAGGTGTGCTTGTCCTGAAGAAACATAGTTTAATCATCTTTAAAAGTGATTTGCAAGCGACATTAATATAGAATGGACCTATGGTGGACAGTATTAAAATGTTTTTAAACTAAAAGGATAAATGTAATATTGAAGTATTCCATTTTTACAGGGTGTGCACAACACACGACAAAATCTTACATATTCATCCAGGTTCTGAGCTTACATTTTTATGTTAATGTTTAATCATGTTTGAGTATGTATGTAATTGTGAAGGTACTGATTATTATTAGGGTTACGTTATAAAATAAACGTCGAAATTGACTCTGGGAATCAGTACCTCCCCCCCTACCCCCGCCTATGACATTCCAAATGTCTGCCCCAGTATTATGAACGGATAAAATGGTTTTCTGGTTATTTTAAGCAGTTAAAAAATTGCTTTACTGATTATTCTCGTATCTCAAAACATGTTTTGACTTGCACACACAAAACTTGTGGTCTGTATACAGACATGGAGAGCCTAGTTATCAATCACCAGTTTAATATCCAGGGATTATTGTTTTTAGAGACAATTAATATTAGGTACCCTCCACAAAACTGGCTTCATTTATACATTGACGGATCCTTGATTTCCAGAGAAGAAGGTGCCAATGCAGGTGTTACGTGCTGTCTCTTCTCACTTTATTGATCTCTTGGATATGGAACAACAAGTTTTGATGGAGAAATCGTTGCAATAAGTGAAAGTCCCAGGAATCTTCTATTTCACATCAATAAATTTAAGAATGCAGTTATATTGTCAGACTCCAAAGCAGCTATTCTATCAATAGTCTCTAAACACTCACCTTCATCTCAAACAGCAGAAATAACTAAAATGCTCTCTCAATTAATATCACTCAATAAAAGAATTGTATTCCAATGGATACCATCCCATTGTGGAATCCTGGGAAACGAGAATGCGGGTGCATTAGCAAAGAAGGGCAGCACTGCTACTTACAGACTTGTTACTAAATCTTCGTATTACTCTGTGAAGAGATTTATTAAATCTACATACTTAGACTTCAACAAACAAAATTTGATAACACAATCTCAAGGGAAAAAATGAAACTCTCTGCATCATAATCCACAGTTAATTCCCGATTTACCACGAAAATCGTCTGTAGCTGCATTTAGATTGGCAACAGGCCATGATTGTTTGGCCAAACACCTGCATAGAATTGGAATATATCAGTTCCCTAACTGCCCATTGTGCAACTCAAACCAAGAAATGGATTCGAAACACCTCAAAATCTGTGCTTCGATGGATGACCATGATAATATCTTTGAAAAATATTGGAGTGCAAGAGGTCAAATGACTTTATTGTCAAACGCCTGGCATTAGAAAACAACAACAACATATCCAGGGATTGGGCCAAAGATCCATTCTAAGCTAAATATCTTGTCTGTCCAATATTAAGTGTAATATTGTTAAAAAAACAGCACCAAGATACAACATTTTCAATATTGTACCATTTCACATTGTTCTAAAACAGAAATATGCGTATAATACCTCTTTCCATTTAAAAGTTCGCCCATCAATATTTCTCCAACTGTTAGATTTCAGACATAGGTATTCAGTTGTAATCTCTTGATGGAGAGGAAGAGAAGGCCTGATGGCTATCTCTACCAAGTTAAATAAATAAATACTAAATATTATCAGGGTAAATCGATGTACATATTACAACAATTTGTTTCACAACATAACAGATGCTTTGATAATATTGTGATGACTGTGTAGGAAAATAACTGTAAATTCTTTCTAAAGGTTTCATGGCTAAACATTAATAATAAATGTTTTTTATAATTTTTTATAATATTTTTACTTCGAAACACCGCTCATAGTTTGGAACTGTGGCTGCCATGGTGGCCTAGTGGCTAGAGCATCCTGGATTCGATCCCCAGAGTATCCCAATATATGACTTCTGTTGGGCAAGTCCATGGTCCTGATAACACAGGGGTTTTCTTCAGGAGCTCCAGTTCCCTGGTGGCGTCGGAGATACTATGTCCTGACTCATGATGGAGAACTCAAAACTCTTCTTTAGTTGGATATCTAATTATGTACAGTAAAACCCCTCGTATCCGGCACCAAATATCCGACAATACCAAAACAACAGCACTTTTGGCTATGCCAAAAAAAAAAAAAAAAAGTAATTCATGTGAAAGGGAAGAGTCGAAGATGTGAGTGGTTTTCGTGGATCACACATGCTGAATATTGTTTACTCTTTACATTGTTCATGCTTGAAAACATAGATAGAAAACCTCGTTTTCTCCCTGGAGATCAGTAAGCTGTCACTTGGGCCTTGGAAACAATGTGCAGAGATGATATCCTTAAATTTACCACTTGAACTCGCCCGTTCGTTTGGACAAGTCTAACTAGGAAAGTGTGAAATTCTCTGTTCCTACAGCGCATAGAAGTTTCATTCGAATGGAAGATAGTAAATATAAACAAGAAGACATTAGAGATATGTTAAAGAGGTTCAAATCATCGAGCACTACTTCATCTTCATAGTTGCAATGTTGGCTACACTGTTCTTCACGTCACATGGCCCCTATTTAAAATTGTCATAAGGTTACAAAAACGTTTAGTATTTTTTACGCTATTATGCATTACAATAAATTATGAATTGATGAATGTACATTATTGTATTCAATACTAAAAATAAACATTGTACGTATTTCAAAACTTTATTTTCAAGTATCTATATGAAAATTACTAAATTTAAACATGGAAAATAATATATATTATTTTAATGTACCGAAGTACATATGATATTTCCATGCAGATATTCTGCGTCATCATACGATGAAAGAGTAATGGAATGGAGAAAAATTCTCTCCGGTGCCGGGATTTTCATCATATGATGACGCAGAATATCTGCATGGAAATATCATATGTACTTCGGTACATTAAAATAATATATATATGATATGCGTAAATCACTTCGTGATTTAAGACGGCGCTTATTCCGTCGGATCCCGGCTAACTAGTCACTCATAACGAGTGCACCTCAGCACATGTGTGGACTTCAGTCCTACGTTCATAGACATCTATGACGTAGTGCAGAGGGCGGCCACTAGAGGGAACCCAAGAGTTGGAACTTAAACTGAGACGATTCTGTCCGACGCCGGGGTGGGTATGCGGTGTGGCTTAGTGGATAAAGCATCAGCACGTAGAGCTGAAAACCCGGGTTCAAATCCCGGCGCCGGAGAGAATTTTTCTCCGTTCCATTACTCATTCATCGTATGGAAAATAATGTTTTTGCAGTACAGTATGTTTTTACATAACCTATAAACGTATTTTCCAATTATCTGGCAAAATCAGTTATCTAGCACTGACTTTGTCCCACAGTTGCCTGATACAAGGAATTCTACTGTACTATGTTTCTTCATTACATTAACAGCATTGTTTAAATAATCTATTTCTTGTGTTTATTTACATTCCCCGTTAATATATGATTATCTTATTTTCAGATACCAAATGATATTCAAGGAATGGATAGTGTATGAATGTAAGCCCGTTTTCGAAGTGCACCTTCTTGTTGGTGTGGACTTTGTTACCACATATGGAACAGATAATCAACTTATCATAAATGGGCAAGATTTGCCTCAGTCAGGTTCAACTTCTTATATACTGTTCTGGATAAAGGTATTGCAAATGATATGGTAATTACTCAGCATTTGGGCTATATACATGCATTTGCCTGACTGTTAATCCAAAGTAGTATCATGCGAATGGATGCTGCTTCTATCCATGTCATATTAGCTGAAGTTCTTGTTAATCGTTATCTCCCAGGTGTGCATGATTGTATGAGGATGTATGTCATTTAGCTCAGGCCTTGAGTGGTTATGGCCCTGACCAATCACTGCCATGCTAATGTCGTTATAGTTGGAAACAGCATCTTCTGTATCTGTCAGTTATGCCTGAAAGGCACCTGGAATATACCCACAGATTGTAAACTTTGTACCAAAGAAATTCATGTTGATCTGATTTGTATGATTATTGGGAAAGGTGTGAAAATTCTCTCTTTTAATAATGGAATGTACAATAATATGATTGCAGCAATTAGTTTGTTGAATCTCTTAGATATAGTAAATGCATCTTAGGGAAATGTCAACCAACCCATGTGCAGTTACTATACGGTTAGGTGCTTGCAATGCACTACTGTGGTTACACATTATTTTTCTCGATTCCATAGTTTGCAGCTCCATTATCATGATAAACAGGGATGTTTCATTTTTTACTTTAGAAATCTCTTGAAATTTTAATGGCCAGTTTGTCCAAGTAATGTTTAATTTTGCTTAACGAATGTTAAATTAACAGTCTGTTTATTTTTAATGCTTTGTTAATGTATTTTCCATTTGTTCAACATAATTTTGTTTAAGATAACCAACACTTAACTATAACGTCTGTTAGCACTATTTTAACTACTCAACACAGTTGGTAATGATTCTACACATGTAAGACAATTTTTGATTGGCTAAAATTAATCTTTAAATTCTATATTATAGAGTGAGTCATGAAACTTGCATAAAATGACGACCTGTTATAGTAGGCCACGCTCCATAAACAAACAGTGGACAAATGAAAGTTGTAGGTGACGTGCTGAATAATAATTACAAAGTAAGGTTATATTTCCTCGTTGCTATTATGGATACGAAATACGAAAGAAATAAAATAACACTGATGTATTTAAACAGTCCAAAGTATTTTTTAAATGTTATATTACGAGTCATATGCTAAACATTCCCTACAGAGAGACACAAAATATTAATTTTGCAACTTCTGTTCGAACAGCTGTGGAGACATCGGCCATATTTAACTAACTGTTAAACGAGTTAACTGCCCGAAATCCTACATTTAAAATTAACAAATTGTTAACAATCTGTTAAACCAAACTGGTTTTGAAAACATACAATTTTATTAATTAACAAACTGTTTAGAGTTTAACAGTCGTTAAATTTTCTAACAACACTTGGAAAAACCGGCCATAAGTGTGGCAGCTGTGTTGTAGGAGAGAGAAAGTGTAACAGTAGTAATGCTGTTTGGGTTTGTTGAACTTTATAACCTCAATTATGTTACCTCGTATTATTTATTTATGGATCTCTAATATCAGTCACTGACTGGACCCTTTCCCTGTTTATCATGTTGGTAGGCTATTGGATTTTTTTTTTTATTCCTAATGTTAAACTCCTGTTTCAACATAAAATGAGCTTATTGTGTTGTTGAGAAACACATTGTTGATTGTATACAAGGGACACTTCAAATATTATTTAATTTAATCAAATTGTGTGTGTTTTCATGTGTGTTTTCTTACAGCTAGGCATGTTGTCTTCACAGAAAATATTTTGTAATTATCTTACATCTTATTCTAAAGCATTGCAATAGTATTATTATAGAACTTAATTGATGGTTACTTTTACATTATATGCAGTCAAGAACAATCTTTCCGACCATCCCTAAAACACTTAGACATTAATACTATTCTCTCTCTACATAAAGAGGTGGTAAAATTGAGTTGTGTACAATTGTATTGGAGTTTGAAGCTTGTCATAATGATTGATATGTTATAAGGACTACAGCTATTTATTACTTTATTTATTTAAGAGTTACAATATAGTGTAGGATTAATTACTCTGTAGCCAGTAATATGCGGACAAACAAAATTGAAATATTCAGTTGACATCTGTATGATGCTAAGATATAAAGACATTTCATTACTAAGTGCAATATCTGTATTTTTGCTGGTATGTGCAAAGTAATTTTTTCCAAGTCTATAATGGCTGTGATATCAAGAAAGCCAATGAAAATCCAGAGTAACTTCAATTTTTATTATTAGTATTATTATTTTGTAATGCATTGAGACTGTCATTCCATTTCATGCAAATAAGAAGTTAACATCCATTTGAATGTATAAAGGAACTTGAAAAACAATTCCCGTAACTCAAATATCTTTAAGATGTTTTATTTAAGGATTCAAATAGTTCATGACGTTTTTATCTCGCCACTGTACAAAGTACAGTATAGAGAAATTCTTATACACTGGAAACAAATAATAATTTTCAGCATCCTTAAAAAAATACCAGAAAAAACATTTCTGAACTCCATTACTAACATTATTGGGTGCATGTAGTTACTTTACATAGAAGGAAACATGTTCAGATTTTAAAAAGTCTGAATATCTACTGTTTCTGTGTTACTTTGCAAGGTGTCGAATGTGAACCACTTATCTCTCAGATTTTTTTCATGTATTTGGGCTATTCCATATGAAATCGATCGGTAAAAAACCTCGCTTTTTTTTTTATACTCTAATTTTTTCCCTATTTATACAAGGTGCTGAGGAGAGCGCATTTTCAAAAATATACTATCAAAAGTCAAACGGTTTTCGTACTATTGAGCGACAAATTTAGCGTATTTTATAAAAACAAGTCTCTTTCAGTGCTCAGAACTCTGGAACCATTTACTGCAGAACATTGAATGGGAGCTCATTTTGAAGCTGACATTTGGTAGGTTATGTTAAGAAGTAATCCTTATTTTTATTGTACACAGAGAGACAGATAATCTGATTTTACTTACTTTTAGGCTTTTTGCCAATTTGTAAAAATGTAAAAAAATATTGAGAAAAAACTTTGTATTATTAAGAGGGATTCGGCATTGTTTGCTTTGTGGTATGGCAATAAGTTTCGAGGGTATTAAATAGATTATTTTCACATGCCTGGACTTGAACAGCGCAGTACCACAATCACTAGCCGAGAGCTGAAGATAAGTGAGCGTTGGGCGTCATTTTACTCCTGTGTTTATGAAAACTTTTGATAAAGCTAGCCCAGCTATGCGCTACTAGACGAAACATTACGTGTTTGTCTCCTGGCCTTGCTTGTCTCGGCTAGCTCCCGTCTGACAGTCAGTTCACGCGCGTACTATTTATTTTCTTTATTTGATATTTTCAATACTTTCTTATCAACATACCATCAGCAAAAAATATTTGTTTATTTGTACTTTCAATGCGGAATCTAACTATATATTTTTAAAATATTTTTTTCCTAGGCAAAGGTGTCTTAATGAGGAAAAATCTAAATTTATCCATTTCCATAAAAAGTAAGAAAATCTGTTTATATGTCAATATAAACTTTAATTTCTCAGCATCAAAATAAACCATGATTTTGATCATTGAGTGAAAGGGTTTCAGAGCTACAACAGTTTAAAGTTGCTAATTTTATGAAAATAGGACAAATTTAAATATTTTTAATTTAAACACTATGAAGTTCTGATGCCTCAAACTTTGCACAAAGCATTGTATCACAGTTGTCAACGGACAGAAAAAGTTTCATTGTATTTAGAAATTGTAAGGTCAATTTTCTCTATATTTCGGGCGATTTGAGATGGAATAGCTCATTTAGATCTTGAACTTACAGACACATTTCTGTTAAGAGTCGATTTTAACTTTCTTTTTTTTTTTCCTTCAAAGAATTTTTTGTTCCAGAAATATTCTGTCTACAGTGTTCCAAAAGTTATGAGTTCAGAAAATCTTTTCATCTGTTATTAAAGAAATATTCCTAATTACGGTGACTTTTCATCTTTTTAATTGTATGAATGATAGTTAATAAAGAAATTGTCGAAAATTATGGAAAGTGAGAATATCCCGACGAAACTCGAAACACAACCCTGATTTCGTCCACCTCAATTCACCAGGATTTGAACTCATTTCCAGATATGAGAAGCTGATGTTCTGGTTATTTAGCTAATTGTTCACCTTACTAGAGTGGGATAAGTTGAAAACAATTATAACACCTTTACAAAGAACATGAATACATTAGAATTAAAAATTATTACCAAACTCGTATGTGTTGATTGCAAAATGTCTTATATTTGAATGTTTGAAACTGGAGTTGCAGATAAACTACTATATAATACCAATTGTAAAGTATTTTACCCCTTTTTCTGTATAGAATGTTATTCTTATTTGAAAATGTTTTGAAATGGAGTGACAAAAATCTTTCAGAACCTAGTAACACATATTCCTAGTGTTTGTTGTGAGAGATGTTGGGTAGGACACAATGGCAGATTTCACTTTGATATTCCTACTTTACCTTGTGTCTATGAACATGATGTTATGAATCATATGTCTAGTACAATGAGTTTTTGAAACTTCTGGTGACCAGTGAGCAGAATTCTAACACTGCATTAATGAAATGCTATGTTTAAAAATCTGCAACATTGAAATTACTCGTACAAGTTTATATGTTAATTAATTGATAGTTTTTCAGGCTGTTACGTAAGTTTTATATAATGATAGTGTCAAACACTTAATTGAAATAATTTTGGAAGCTATTGTTACCATGGACTTAAAAAAAAAAATAAGCTTTTTCATTATACCAAGTACAGAGGATGTATTGTGTTGATACAAGAAATTGACCTAAACATATTTTAATTGAGTACATGTTTTAAGTATTGTTAATATATATGCAAAACGGTTTTTGACATTTCTTCTTTTTATTCATGCTGTTTTTTGCGTAAAGAATTTTCCCTTGTATTGACTGGATTTTTTTACTTATTGTTTATAATTCACAACTTGAAGCAGAAAAAAATTTCACTGGGATAGTAATGGTACTCACAGTTTGCACCATAGGCGCCGACTTCTTTGAAATGTTGGGGGAAGGGAGGGCAGAACTCTGCACAAAAGTCTGAGAAAATTTTAATTGCTGTTCTCAAAAAATGGCCTTACAAATTTTACAGAAAGTAATATCGTTCGATTTTTCACATAATACCCATTGGAAATTCCTTAACCTTAGATGGTTGAAAACTACTGCCCTTATGGACTACAATTTTCTTTTTACTGCTTTGCTCATCTTTCGTTGATTCTTTCAGTAATGATCAACTTTAGCTATTACTTTCACTGCCACTAATATAACTCAGTTTTATTTAGCATTTTGTTCCCTTTCATTGCATTTTTATTTGGGGCAGTTTTCTTTATTAAAAATGGATCCATTATCGATATCACATCACAATCACTGTTCATTTAACATGCACACACCCACAATGATGACCATCACAAAAAACCATCACGAAAACTGAATGTTGACAGCAGGTACCTTTAAATTTCGTAACAAATTCAGTTGTTTATAAAATGCAGGAGGAAAGACTAATTAATTATTGTTTTAACGTGAGGAATCTCTCAGGTTTTTCAACTAACACTCTATATGCATTCCTAGATTCACCCTTACGTGCTACATGCCATGCCCATCTCATAATATTATGACATATTATGTCTGGATTTAATGTTCTTAATTATGTTAGGTGAAGAATACAATGCGACACTTTTAACAAAAATAGTTTTTTGTACGAATTCATTTCTTATATATTTAGGGCATTACTAGTAGAATATTATAAAATTTACTCACAAATAACATAAGTATACACTGTAGAAATTGTGATACCAGATCTAATAGTATTGGACTCTGAACTTTCAGTATGCTCTCCTGTAAAACTTTCTCTGTGTGGCTTAGGACTATATCATTTTCAGCCCTTCAAATGTTTGCCGTTTATAACGGAATACGAGATTTTGGGTCTTATGTAAGGAAAAAATTTTCAACAACAACAAAGGAGTAAAAGAAGGCCACATTCTCACTAGCTAACAAAGAGAAGTTGTGACATTGATATTACAGATTTCTTTGGTAATTGTTTTGGTGAAACTACAATGAACATAAAAGGACTCGTGTCCTGGTGCTCTCCATAGACCCAAATTTGCCCTAAAAATAAAATATTTAGATGTTTGATGTGAATATGTCTTTAAAATCAGACCAATGTATGACGTACCAGGACAGAAATGGCAATGTAACATTCACAGGGTGATCCATTTCGACACTATAACTTCATGACTAATAATACGATTGAAATAAATGTGGTTCCGTTCGATCGGGTATACAACTACGATGCGAGCATGACATTGAGTTGGCACTGAGCATGGGACCCACAGTGACTGGCGGCCATTTTGAGCATGAACGAAAATTTTCAGTAGTGTATCTCGCAACTCTGATGTGTTAAGGCTGGTTCACAATAAACCGGGAACTGAAACAACGAGAACATTAATATTGTTAAAATATATTTAAATGTGAGTGTTCACAATTAACTTTCATGTTCTCCTTCCCGGCCTCCGGCAAGCTTCTCGTTAATTGTGAATGCTCATATTTAAATATATTTATTTTAACAATATTTCCGTTCTCGTCGTTTCCGTTCCCGGTTTATTGTGAACCAGCCTTTAGGGTGATGATTTTGGTGCCGAATGAAAGATGTCGTCTAGATCTCGATTTCAGCCCGACGTTTTAAAGCATACATGGGCACAATTTTCGGTTATGTGAGGCACTCGATTTGAAATAGTTTGTTTACTAGGAGAGCAGACTGCAGAGTGGGATGGGAAATATAAACTGCTGTGACCTGCGTCACCTTATCGTAATCACTAAGGCAGTCAGTGGCGAATTATTAGGAAAGCGCTTGGTTAACATGAGAGACTCGAAAACTTTTATTCAATTTGGCAAATGAATTCGGCAGCTTTAATCATAAACCTCTTTATTATTTCTCCACCATTGAATTGATTTAAATCACAGGCGAGAAATTGCGTAACTAGCCAATAATATTCCACTACGCTCCAGTCTCTCTCCGGAAGATATCCACGCCTCATTTCAAATTTATTTATTTTTCTACCAGTAACTATGGACCTCGTCTTGTTTGCATTTATCGTCATCTCATACTGCTCACAGATGCCATTTAGCTTCAGAAGCATATCTCTTAGTATTTTCATACACTAATACCTCTAAAAAAATTCCAAGGTCCTAGATTCACTTTGAATATGCATACAATTCCAAACAATTGGCTCCCAAATTTATTACTTTTCCTTTTGGAGAACCAGAGCATATGTCTGATTTTCGATATACTTTTGCCAAATAAGTCTGTGACATCGATGTGATAATTACTGACTGTAATTTAAATTATTTCATTGCCGTAAGTGATAGTAAATGAACAGAAACTTAGCAAGCTTTGTGCAGATAATGGGTATAAAATTGAAGAATGTACTCAAATTAAATGCGGTATTTAACTTTTAGCAGTGAGAATCATATGAACATTGAAATATAGTTTTTAGAAAGAAGAAAGCTATTGTTCACATTACATTTGGAAGATAGTAGAAGTGTAATTATTCTAGGATTGGATCACCTGGCAGCATACATATATAGTCACTCACAAGGCACAGAACTGTATGTTTCCTAAGGGCCGTATTCATAAACGAGACTTTGGATGAAGACTTCCCAAAGTCGACTTTCGTAGTAAAGTTTAACTTTGTTAAAAGTCCTATTCATAGACAATACTTCTGAGACTCTGACTTTGGTAAGTCGAGATTTGACGATCTTGTTCTAATGTTGGCAGTCAAAATGACTGCCTTCTAAACGAATTAAATTAATTGATAGTTGAAATAGAGTAGGCATTTCCACAATCAAAGCCATCTTTTGAGTCACAAATCAATGAAACAATTGAACATCGGTACATGTTCAGCAATTGTTAATAGTTCTTGCAGTTTTACATAAGAATAATATTATTCAAGGGCTTATTGAGAAACTAGCGTAAGTACAAAAATTGACATTTTCAGGTCTTTACACCAATCGATAATAATTTGTTCTTCTACCTGGTCACAAAAAGCGTAACTCAGTTCGAACAGTCTTATATGTAACACAATTCATAACTACAAAACGTGATGGTATAGTTTATCTGAAATAGTATTGCCTGTTAAGAATTTTGTTGTGAATAAAACATCTATTGCAGTTACGTTAGTTTCACATTAAGCCCTGAAATTATTCCATTGTAAAATAGTTTTGTTGTGAAGATATGGAAGATAAGATTCTACCAATGACAGACTATGAAAGAGACATATTATCCAGCTGACAGTTGGCAGAGTTATTCCCTGCATGTCTGCAGAAACTACTTAAAAATTATCTGAACTCAATATGTAGAAAACATTATTATGACGACCGCAAGGATTATAAATTAACTGCATTTCCAACTGTATAACCTATCTTCTATAAAATTAAATATTAAGAATCAATATCCTTACCTATAGCTTAAAATCGCGATGAAATAAGTTGTATTATTTATGGTGGAATAGACAATCCTCTTTGATTATTCATCAATGAAAGTTGAAACATGACGAGGATATTTAATACTGTCTGTTTATCAAATCTGTACCTTGATTTGAATTTATAATCTATAATAATACGCTAAGGAACATGAGAAACTTTAATAATCTCCTAGATGTCTCCAATATTCTCGGCAAATTCAACAATTTCCCAAATATCAATCATTTTCCTTTTGTCCACAAACGAAAGTCAAAGTCAAAGTCTAGATTTTCGGCGACTTTCCTCAAAGTGTCGATTGTGAATAGGAAAATGGTGACTTTGTACTTTCCAAAGTCAACTTTGGTCCAAAGTCTTGTCTATGAATACGACCCTAAACTGTGGATGTAGAAACTCGACTCTGTAATGTACATAAAATTGTGTCACAGGAGATATCAGTCCAGTAGAGAATTAAACCTTTTAACAAGGAACATGATTCAAAAGAAAAAGAAAAATGTTACTAGAAATGTTTGTTGTTGAGATAATGAAGGAAATATTATTATAATAAATTTCATATAGTTCGCAAAGAAATGTCTAGTATCTATGAAAATGTAATTCATAAGTAACATTTCCACACGATTATTTTATTAATGTTATTTTTATAGGTCATTATATTTTAGTTTTTTGATGATGACATAAAATGTAAACAGAACATTGAATTTATAGGTCCATTGAGACTAGGTAATGAGTTTTAATTTCAATAATCGAATTGGAGCTAAATCAGAAGAAGAGACTTTTCCTGGAGTACAAATAAAAAAGTCAATGAACTACTCAGATATGTTCAATTGAGGAGTTTAATTGCAGATGAGAATATGTGTTCACAGGTACGTTACTGCATAACTGGTCATCAGATACTGTAGTAGCAAAGAAATATTTTATAATTAAAGAAATGCATTAATTCTTAGTCTTAATTGTAGCACAGAAAAGGTCTGATTCAATTTCTTACATAATGACTTGAGATTATACTATTACCACATTTTGTAGTAAATTTCTTTATCTTTACATAATGTATATAATTCTTCTAGTCCCACGCCGTGGCATCGTGGTCTAAAGCATCCTACATAGGACTCGTGTTACAAATGCACGCTGGTTCGACTCCTTATGGGGGAAGAAATTTTCTCATGAAATTTTGGCCAGTGTATGAGATCGTTGCCCACCCAGCATTGTGATGCACTTGGAAAGCTACGATGGTAACGAAATCTGGTTACGAAAGCCAGCTTTAACGGCTGGGGGAATCATCGTGCTAACCACACGATACCTCTATTCTGGTTGGATGATCGTCCACCTCTGCTTTGGCATGTGGACGTGAGGCCAGCAGCCGTCTGGTCCGTCATGGTCCTTCATGGGCTGTTGTGCCACGGATTATTATTATTATCATTATTATTATTATAATTCTTCTAATTGTTCCTGTTCCAGTGTATTGACCACATATGTTCCGAGTATTGTAAAAGTTTTACATCTGATTTTACTTAAATATGCGTATTTGTTTTATTTCCCAATCATTAATGTGGAGTATAGTAAGTCTCTGTGGAAAATAAATTAAATTGCGAGATTTACATGGCAAACATATTAAAGAAACCCACAAACAGAACTGGTCCAATTTGTCCGTCTCTGCACCTTTCTGGCACAGAACAATTGTTAGAATTTTACTCCTTTTAACTTGAATATTTACACTGTACATTCGTGCAGAATGGATACTTAAGTGTTAGCTAATAGAAACTTAGTGGTTTATATGAAATCCCGGCCATAAAATAATTTTCTAGCAAAACTTTTCTTTGTTGTTGACTTGTCCTACAATTAAGACAAGGAACTATGAAACTGGTAATATTGTCATTTGCAGTAAAATTATATGCAGATACAGAAGACTTACTACTGGGTATACTACCAAAAGCATTTAATTTTTCATACCGATATTTATTCTGTGTTTTCATCTATGTAGTCCATGCCTTGTATGAAAGTGATATGGATTTGCGTAGTTAATTTGTAAAATGAGAGTGGCTTCCTAGGGCGTTCAGTGGAGTGAAGGATACTTCGCTGCTCTTCTCAAGAGAGTGACCAAACTCTTCCTAAAAATCACAACTCTTCTACTGTTTGATCATTGTAGTCTGTACCAAGTGTTCTTTTAATATGACGATAAAATGTTCAATCGTTTTCAAGTAAATTTTCATAGTTATTCATTAAAGTAGTGGTGGTAGAGCAGAACCATCTTTATGTCGCAATGACTGCAGTATATCTTCAGATTATGGAGATGTATCAGATGTACACAACGTTACAGCTAACAAACATTAGTTCTAAGTAATGGATTGTCACAAGTTCTTTTTAACATTCAAGAAAAACGAAAACAAGAAAACCAGACGACTTAAGTTTTTTTTCCTGTCAGCCAGCTGTATTAACTTCATGGAAGTATCAAAGTCATTAATTAACAAGTGGTTGGCTCTCTTTAATATTAATGCTCTCTATACAACATCAGAACTACATTCGACTCCCTATGATTTGCCTTGCGGGTAATTTGCGATCTTTTTTTTTTTTGTGGGGGGGGGGGGGCTAAAGTTACGTCATTTCTGTTTTCGCCCTATTTACAGTCTCTCCCTCCATCTTCATTCATTCTTCTTTTTCTTCTTCTTCTTCTTCTTCTTCTTCTTCTTCTTCTTCAGTCCCTTCTGCTGCTAAGCGTCAGGTTCTTCTCTCTCCTTCCATTTCATCCATTTTTCCCGTTCTCTACACATTCTCTTCATCTCTACCATTGTTTTTCCTTTCTGTTGGCCTATTCTTTCTATTGTATCCTCCCATTTAATCCTTGGTCTTCCTCTTCCCTTTCTTCCTTCCACTCTCATTTCCATCACCTGTTTAACCTTCCTTTACTCTTCCATACGATATACATGCCCAAACCATTTCAACTGCCTTTCATTAATCATCTCTGTTAATGCTTTTCTCAGATTAACTTCTTCTCTTATCCTGTCATTCCTTATCCTATCTCTTCTGGTCTTTCCTACAGCTCTTCTAAGATATTTCATTTCCACTGCTGTTAATTTACTTCGATGTTTATCTAAGAGTGGTAAGCTTTCGGTACTATATTGTATTATAGGTTTAATTATTGAATTATATATCTGCATTTTTGTCTTAGTGGTTATTTCGTTTTTCCCCCAACTATTGTATTACTTATTTGATAGTATGCTGATGTTGCTTTCTTTACCCTGTTCAGTACTTTTTGATCTACTCTTCCATCACTAGTTATTACTGTTCCCAAATATTTAAAACTTTCCACTCTCTCCAGGTTTTGTCTTTCACATTCAATGTTAAATTCTGTTTCCTGTCTATCTTCCTTAGAGATCCACATTACTTTACTCTTGTTGACATTAATCCGCATCCCTTTTCTCATTAACTCTTCGTTCCATTCCATCAGCATGTGTTGTAGCCTTTCAGGTGTTTCTGCTATTAATGCTATATCATCCGCATAGATTAACATTTGTAAATATACTGGTCTTAATCTCCAATTTCCCACTTTAGTTCTATGTGTCCTACGTTTACATATTTTAATTATTTCATCATCTTAAGAAATTTGCGATCTGAAATAAAAAAAATAACAATTCTGTAAGAAAAATAAAAGATGACATTATTTTTGTTAAACTGAAGTGTCTTTGGCATACCTACATGGAAACTGCTGTTTTTCATAACACATTATTGGTTAGAAAGTTCTTCTTTGCTGTAAGCGTACGGCAAAAACATTGTTACGGTCACTTTTCCGTATGAATATCGCCAAATTGTCATAGTACGGTATGACGAAACATAATGAAAACTATCATGTCACAATATCAACATATTGCCAACTATGGACACAGAAATTGTAGGTAATGCCTCCTAGTCCTCTAAAAATACTAACAGATAATCTTATTTAGTTTTACTTACAGAAATAATATACCAACAATTTCATAACCACAGCTTGACACGCCATATAACTAGACATACCTTTTGATTGAAAAACGCAAGCATTATGTGTTATGTTATTAATTCCACACTGTTACATCTCGTCCATTCTTAAAAAAAATTGAATTCCTTCATTTATCGTTCTTCAGATTTTCTAGGTAAAATTTACATAAAGCCTCCTCAGAATTTCTGTCTTAATATCACAACAAAATATATTTTTTGATAACGCCATTTTGAGTTTTGCATAGTTCAGAATATACACAATAATCATGATGTTATAACTAGACCTGTTATATAGACAATGTAGTATTGTAGGCCGTGACTCCTAACCTACAAAAATCTAAATAATCTGTGATTTATTTATTACTTTAATTAATTCACATAGAATTTCCATGTAGTTGTGACAAAAAATATTGTACGTAACTAGTACGAAAGTGTCTTTCGCGCAATCATTTCGAAATTCTGGACTCTGCTAATGCCTCATCCATAAACGACTCAATCATACACGAAAGTATCAATTTCTGTACTAGTTACGTAAATAACTATTGTAAAACGTATATTTCTTGTTTTAAGGTTATATCCTACTGCAGTACTATATAATATTATAATGTTTCAAAATATAATGCACTTGATTTTGAGGTGCGGGCATATTTTAGTAATTAAACCTGTCAGTAACTTTTACCGGACTTTAAATAATAATTAAAAAAATTTGCGGATAATTCGTGATTTTCGATATTTCACGCGAAGTTCATGCATTAATTACCGCAAATTATCGGGAGTCAAATGGTTTTTTAAACTCTGTACATTTATCTTCCTGTTCTGGCACTGCTAAAAATTTAAGTGCTATTCACAAAATAATTGTGCAGAAATTAAATGCCAGTTTCCAGTATTATATTAAGCCAGGCATTGTCTCAGCTCTGCCATTTTGTGTCAGTATTATTAGTTATTTTAACAATATCTTATTTATAAATCTAATACTGCAACTATCCATCTAAATACATGTGATATTTGTTCTGCATGAAGTTGCTGATGCTGTTACTTCACTTTGCAGCAACATAAAATGTGAATATTTCTGTAAATTAACTGCATTGTAGTGGAACATCTGAAGGAAACGCGCATTTTTTCCTCAAACTTCAAGCTGGATTTCGATAAAACTGAACTCAGTTGAAGCTGGTTATTTTTGGAATATACTGCCGTCTACCACCACTGTGAAAGAAGAAGTATTATTTTTCTATTAGAATGCTGTGACTATGAAATGCTCTCTAAGCTTGTATACATTACTATCAGTTGATTTTGTAAGTATAAAAATATTTTTGTTCAAGTTTCATGTACGAAAAATTCATATGGAGATTGTAGAGAGGTGTTACAAAGATTATCATTCTCATCTTCACTTGACAGGGATAATTTGTGTTCATTCCTATTGTTTCGTATAGCCCTCAACAACACTAAAGCGTTAACTCTGTCAACACATGTTAGCCCTCCCTGAAAGGTACTTGTAAACTGTTTCATTGTTCCAACAAATGTACTTGTTTTCAGCAATAATTTCTGTTGTTTAATTTGTATGCAGCTCATAAGATAAGTAAGTTGTATGCAGTGCAGAAATGCAGACTCTGATAAATAATGAACTGTTACAAAAGTAGCTAATTATAATGGTAATTATTGTTCATGCATCTTACTATATTTGCAAGTACCTGTATTGATACAATTCATAAATAATAAAATATTGTTACAGTATATTTATTACCAAGGAAATGTGTTGCTGTTATTTCATTATATCCATAAGCATGCAAGCAAGACTGTTCATCCCCTTCACTCTGTCCCTTATAATATGGCATTGGTACACATTAATAGTACCAAAGAGTCTATTATTCCCTTCCAGAGAAATCAGGTGTGTATTCTCCTGTATCATATTGACCTTGTATCATATTGACCACTTGACTAGGGAGTCCAACTAACTACATACTTGTAACCAGTGGCGGCTCGTGGGTATTGAATTAAGGGGGGCTGCATACAAAAATAAACCAAGCAACTTACTTTATTTGAAGATTAGTTCCATGCGCCTTATCTTGTAAGTTGTGTTTAAATGAGACAGGCTCATGGTAGTAGATTTAGTGGCATTTAAAAGAATCCTGCGGACAAAATTCCGGCACACCGGCGACGCTGATATAACCCCTGCTGTTGTGAGTGTCGTTAAATAAAGCATAATTTAATTTTTTATATGCAGATTTGAACCTTAGAAATATCTAACTGGCGATGTTGTAGTTGGTTGTATAATACATAATACATCAATAAATGAAAAAAATAACTGAGCCAGAAATTGAATTGAAAGAGTACGCACCAGGGCGCTTGCCTCATTTATTGAGATGTTGTTAGATGTTTCAGATTCCATTATGGTTTGAAAACATTCTAGCATTGGTGCCTTCTTCCCATGAACAACATTTACTATTCTTATTTTAAATCCATCTTGTTGCCTCAGCTGATGGAATTGTCTTTGAAACACATTAATCTAATACAGACTGTGTGGATATCGAGAGAAGAAAAGGATACTGGATAAATTAGCAAAAAATATGCAAATTTTGCAGCGCCTGGAAACTCTGGATTCACGGCAAGGGGTAGCAGGGAGGAGGGGTAAAACTAACGCGCAAAGCATCCGAGACGAGACCGGCGGTTATTTAGTAAGTCTATGGACGAGACTGGCAGCTCCAGGGGAAGAAGTGACTTCACCCTATAGTCCTTGTCTCTGGTTTCGCTCTGGCAGCACAGGGGAGGAAGTGACTTCACTAACGATTGCGTGCATGTCATGGAGAGCGAAATTTTTTAAAACATTCGAGGCGCTAAATAGAGACTGTATAATAAATGTATTACACAACATAAAACGAGACAAGAGCCACAAATGTCTGGGGGTGCTGCAGCTCCGCGGCCCCTCTTCGAAAGCCGCCCCTGCTTGTAACTGTCTAACATTGGTATACTCATTCTTGCAGAATTGAGAATAGAGTGGATCGAACCACAGGTGGGGATACAGAGGTTTATTTGAAAATTAATATACAAATCAATGTTTATGTAAACATCATCTTTTAAAATATTTATTATTATTATTATTATTATTATTATTATTATTATTATTATTATACTAAATTAATTACACAAAGTATAAAAAATCAGGAACCTCGTATGAACAAAGCTCATGTTCGGGTGTAGTTCCATTATAATACAGAAATACAAAAATTAATGCACA
The DNA here is from genome assembly GCF_040183065.1 of Periplaneta americana. NCBI lineage: Eukaryota > Metazoa > Arthropoda > Insecta > Blattodea > Blattidae > Periplaneta > Periplaneta americana. The sequence goes on along the minus strand of NC_091120.1, from coordinate 25,975,857 downwards.
ATTATTATATACACGTCAAGAATCATAATATGAACAATTATTAGAATAACACAAATAATAATACATACAAAACAAAACACAAAAAAAATAACATTATATATATATATATATATATATATATATATATATATATATAAAGGGTGCGTCAGAAAGAACGGATGGATTTCAAACTATCGATACGCAACGAGGAGAGAGATATAGTGAGGGGGACCACGACTGTTGGTTCAGCCATAGAATGCAGTTTCAGTTGAGAATATGGTGTTGGTCTGGTGTACAACGTGCTTTCATCGTTGAGACATTTTTGAAAAATGAAGAGTCTGTGATCGCCACTCAGGACTCATTTCGACATCGGATGTCACGCTAGGATTCCAACGCGGAATACAATTTTGCGGTGGGTGGCTTCATTTCGTATCACAGGTTCAACATTAAAGAAGAAATCACCTGGACGAAATTCTATTGCACTGAGATTGTCCGAGGCTACGGTAAGATCTCGCGCCCTGCGACTTCTTTCTTTGGGACCATTTGAAGGCGTAAGTTTGTAAACATCGATCACATACACTGGACGAACTGAAGACAGCGATTCGTGAAGAAATCGTGGCAATTGCACCAGCTATGACTGTGAAAGTGATGGCGAACATCAGAAAACGCCTCGATGCCTGTATTGAAAGCCAAGGACATCATACGGATAATGTTGTTTTCCATAAATAAACTGCATGTATTGGTGAATATGTTGATAACAATAAATTTTTGATTTGATGAATCTTTACAATTTTCTTGCCATGTGAAATCCATCCGTTCTTTCTGACGCACCCTGTATATATATACACACACACATACATAATATCAATTTAAGTATCATTGATGAATGAATGAATGAATGAATGAATGAATGAATGAATGAATGAATGAATGAATGAATAAATGAATGAATGAAGCCACTGTGTCCCATGAAGGGCTAGGGTCTCCTACAGGAGGAGAAGCTCGGTTGGTGTGGTTCACATGATGAGCTATTTCACGTGGACAGTATTCACATTTACATTCACTATGTGAGATACATTAAAGTTTTTCAAATTTTAGATCTATATGAGTTTGTTCACTATCTGTCTCTACTCGTTCTTATTGCGGGCGATGGTTGACCAGTTCCCTCCCAGCTGCTGCTTGAATGTATCTGCCCATCTTCTTCTTGGCCTGCCTTGTGTTCTCCTTCCTATGTACGGGTCCCACATGCTGGTTTCTCGCGCCCATCTGCCTGTTGCTGCCTTGCTACATGACCACCCCACTTCCACTTCGTTATGAGGGCTTTTTGTGTGATGTTCTCAGAAGCTCTAATTTTCTGCAGTGCCGTGTTGGAGACCTTGTCTTTCAGTGAAACGCCAACTATCTTCCTCTCCATTTTCCTTTGGCATATTTCGATGTTCATCTTTTGCCTCTATGTGAGGCCCCAGGTTTGGCAATCGTGTGTTAGTACTGGGAATACACAGGAGTTAAGAGCCTCTAGTCTGAGTCTGCGGTCTGAATTTGATAAGTAGATGTTTAATTTAATTTATTTAAATTAAAAACGGAAAGTGGCACAATTTAATAGAACTTTGAAGAATAGAAGCAGAAAGGAAACAAAAATGAAATTCTACAATGTAATGGCAGTCCCTACTCTTTTATATGGAAGTGAAAGTTGGGTTACAACAAAACCTAAAGTTAGTAAAACACAAGCGGCAGAGATGAGATTCTTGCGGAAAGTAAAAGGATGCACGAGATTAGATAGAATTAGAAATGAAGATATTAGGCAGGAACTAGGAGTCCCATTTATTGATAAAATAGACAATTACAGACAAGATTGGAAATTACATGTAGAGAGAATGGACGACTACAGACTTCCTAAGAAAGCAATAAATTATAAACCAAAAGGACAAAGAGATCAGGGACAACCGATGAAAAGATGGAGCGACCTTTGAAGCCGGAACAGGCAATTGCCCATACCATGAAGTGAAGAAGAAGAAGAAGAAGAAGAAGAAGAAGAAGAAGAAAACGGAAAGTGTTCAAAATTCAGGGTGCATTTTAATAATGGAAATATGTAATCTTGGACCTAGATTAATACTGTGTTTAAACCTGCCATTGTGAAAAATGTTTGCTCTCTTAAGGTAAATATTAGCAGCCACTGCTAGTACCAGTACTGTAAATATACAAAAATGGTATATAAATCTTTTTATACAGAAAGAAGCAGCAAAAAGTTACCGCATTATGCAGGGGATGTTGGTAACAGACTGCACGCAATCCATTGCTCGACTCACCCCTAAGTCCCTATTTACACTTGCTATTTGCAGTGGCGTAGCGTCAATGTAAGCTAAAAAGCTCAGCTTCCCCAGTTAATAATAATTTCATAATAAACCTGCCGTTTATGAACAAAATTATTTATTAATTTTAATAGAGTTTATATTTATGCGTTAAATATTGTGATGCGGCAGCTCAGGATGATTTGTGATGCAGCAGTAAACAAGAAGCCTGCACACGCCAGCTTCCAAGCAGACTGGTTTCTTTCACTCATTCTTCTGTGTAACCCATCCCGCAGATTCTCCACCCCTTTGTAACTAAACTACCCTTGTCGCAAGGCACGGAAGAAGCTAGCTTTTACATTGAAAGTTTCCGAGTTATCCCTTTTCGTCAGTTGTGTTCAGTTGAAGTGTTAGTGTGCATTGCGGCTGATATGATAAATAATGAGTGAAATAACAGTTCCTGACACCAATTTACTTGAATTTTTAGGACAATTCTATTATCAAGACTGACTTACGAACAAAAGTGCGATTTAAAACACAAATGACGTGTATATTTGTTAGAGATATGTGTAAACCATGAAATCATATTTTACTACGTACCATTTGAGGTCATGCCTTATTGGTGTTACGAGGTTCCAACCAATCTTCGGACTGCTGGCTTGACATTGATTAATATTTATTTTAAGACTATATTTTTGTAATACTTTTTCTCATATGTACATGAAAGAGAACTTGAGTTAGCTTCCCCTGCTCAAAATTTCATGCTACGCCACTGGCTATTTGTCGCGCAACATCAAGCGCTTTCTGTCGGCTATATGCAGCATCGCCGTTTACACTTGGCAGATTTTTCGTCCACAAGTCGACGCAAGTTGTCAAGCAGAGCAACGTCCTATATCAAGCGCTTTCTGTCGGCTAAATGTAGTATCACCGTTCACTCTTGGCAGATTTCTCGTCTGCTACTCGAGGCTAGTAGTTGAACTCGAGCAACGTGTGAGTGATGTGGTGGGCCTTTTAAATGAACAGAATGGATTTTAATTAAAAATGTAGCTGTTTTAGCTTCTGCAGCTTCAAGTGTTTCGTTAGCTTGCACTAATGAGAAGCAAAACAAAAAACAAAACAAAGGGAGACTGGGAAAGGAAATGGCTATCTAGAAGGCAGGAGAAAGGGTTATTCAAGGCTCTGGTTATTCCATGTTCAGTAAAGATTTCAAACTGGAACAAAATTGTCCAATAGATATTTATTGTATTAAAATGAATTGAAAGTTTAATTTTTTTCTTGCATATTGCCTCCTGACAGTGGCGGCTCCTGCGTATTTCCTAAGAGGAGGAAAGAAGGTTACAGGACGAAATGACACCTTCTTGAATGAAACATGCTACAAGTTAGCCTACATGCACATATGTAAGACCAGGTAGTGTTGGGATTGGCCTTTCCTTCTGTATAGCAATAATCTGTTCTTGTAAACTGAGTTTCCAAAATTTTCCAAAATATATAATGTTTTCACTTCCATTTATTGTTGAATAATTGCACAAATTAACAATTACAAGGAAATTCACCTCGCAGCATTTTTCGAGCACACTACAGCATCACACGTGTTGGAAGAGACTATAGCTACTAACACGTAATCGGAACCGCGGAAATGGGAATGGGAAATAATCTGAGGAAAGCGAGAACACTGCACCCACCCACCCACGTGGTCTGTGTTGCCACATGTACATTTTAAAACTTCAGTATCACATGCTTTTGGAGAATATTAGTTCTTGTAAAAAGTCATACTACCATTAATGTTCAAAGTTGCCGGTGGCCAATTAATTTTTTATGTTAAAATAATGTAGTTTGGAGTACTACCTTCAATTTCAAATATATTTGTACAAAACTGACAACTTGGCTGTTGCCCTGTTTAGTACACAATGAATGGAAGTGAATTTCAGGGGCCAAAAAGATCTGCTATACTAACGTAGAACTAGTTCCTCTTTGTTTTATATAAACCCGACTTTAACTTTCAAAATCCTTGAAAGTTTCAAACCATTAATAGTAGCCTATATAAAGTGCAATGAATAATATTTTTGATTTATAATTTTTAAAAAAGTTTACATGGTGTCTTTCATAGCGTTGCGTTAAAACTGTTTTTATTGTGTCTCCAAGTTGTGTTATAGTCTGGTTGAATGCAAGATCGTTAGATGGCAGCGCTAGCTAGCTTGCTGCACGACCAGTCGGTTTCTTTTTCCCGCCCATGCGCTGATTCAGAGGAGGATCTCCTCCCTCTCCGTTCATTTACTCCCTTTAAAACTCTGCTTCTGTCTCTGACCGCTAGTGCGCTGTTGTCTATGTGTGCTAACTGCAGTAAAGGAGAAATGGATTGACTTTCCTCCACACAAACAATCTCGCATCTTTCTCACAGTTTTCTAGCAGCACGTGAGCGCGCATCGTTTAAAACTCGATCAACCGAGGTTTTCTTATAGCTGCGAACTTAAAAATTATCGAATCTTCCTTGAATTTCAAGGCACATATTTTATTTGGTATTTACTTTCAAAAGAAGAAAATGTGAGGAGGATGTTCCCCCCTTCCCTCCCCTGAGGAACCGCCACTGCCTCCTGATGTTCTTTATTTTTGTTGTGATGTTGGAGGGAATAGTATTGGGTCGAACAGACTCCAAATTTTTACAAATAAACATCAGTGCATTTTCCCACCGAATCCTATTGTGATAGTCCTTATTTCTGATGTCATATAAGCATGGACATTCCTCGTAAAGCTCGATTAATTTCATTACTTGGTTTTTGTTCCACTCTGACATGATGCTACAAAGCACGCGGAAACAGAGAAACAGCTGATTAAAAGTTGTCTGCTACTGCTTTTCCGAACCATGTTCGGGTCCTGTCGCGTGAATTCGGCTGGCCCACCTACGGAAATGTCGCACAGAAATAGAAACAGCTTCTACCCAGCAGATGTCGAAAGGAAAGGAAAGAAATCCGTACTGCGCATGCGCCCGCGCTATAAGTCGAACGACATTAAGCTAGTGTAAATAGGGACTAAGCTGTTTCATTACGATAGGCCTAAAATTCCCGAGTGGTGGGGATGGAGTGTGCAGACAATGGGAAGCGTACTGAGTGTTTGTTGAACACACGTTTTACGTGAGTTGCATTACTACACTTGTTATTGAACATTATTCATGTTCACTATCAGTATAGTTATGTCGTATAGCATTGAACAATGGATACTTCTAGTTGAGACATTTCTCCTAAAAAAAATCGCATGACAGTAATATTCGCAAATTTCTACGTCAGTTCCATGATGCTGCCCTACTTATATATCTAACCATAGGTAATATCATATAATAGAACCAGAACATTTTGATAATTAAGATACTGTTCTGTTTTGTCTTTTTGTCTCATTTAAACATTTATAATGTTATTTATTTCAATGATGTATATTATTCAAAGTTACGAAATCTTTCCACGCCGACCAAATGCTGTTTCGAGAATGATGAGCGAGACTCGAAGCGCACGAGAATGACGAGACGAGACTCGAAAGGCAACTGCAACGAACACAGCGAGCGAGAGCGGCAGTTAGTTTTGTTCATCTCTAATTCATATCTACATTTTAGCTCTTATTATTTTGAAGTTACATGTAGTAGTACCACAGTCTAGTACCTATATACAGTCACGAAGCTAAATACGTAGTAAATATGCATCCATAGACAGTTGCTAACTACTAGGATCGCTATTATTGCCTCATCACTTTTTTTTTTATTTTAGTAGGTTATTTTACGACGCTTTATCAACAGCTTAGGTTATTTAGCGTCTGAATGAGATGAAGGTGATAATGCCGGTGAAATGAGTCCGGGGTCCAGCACCGAAAGTTACCCAGCATTTGCTCTTATTGGGTTGAGGGAAAACCCCGGAAAAAACCTCAACCAGGTAACTTGTCCCGACCAGGAATCGAACCCGGGCCACCTGGTTTCGCGGCCAGACGTGCTAACCGTGGCTCATCACATACAATGCGAAATAGTACTTGCACAGTCTATTGTTCCTAGTACCCTCATAAACTCAAGCTTCGTGAATGTATATGTAGTACTCGTTGCAACAAGAAGTAGCCTTCAACTTTTTCTAACCGCTTTGTTGATTAGCCTACTGTATATGGCCTGTTTAGACGGCTATGAAATCGTGATCATGAATAAAACTGACTATCATTCCATGGATACTTAATTTCTTAATGGTTCTGAGACTGTGGTTCTAAGTTTAGACGGCCATGACATCGTGATCTGATAATCTCTCCAACTTCAAATATTTATTAATGCAAATTTGTGCTATCGCAGATAAAACATTGTATGATGCACATTTATAAAGTTATCTTTTTGGCACTCGTGTGTTTGTGAAATGAGGCGAAGCCGAAAATAGAATCTTTACGAACTTGTCTCATAAATAACTATTTTGTGACAATTTTTTTCACCTTCAGTAAATTAAAAAAAATATATATTAGCCCCTTTGGGATATGACTGCCGATATGATTTCAGATACGTATTGAATACTTGAAATTCAAGAAGTCTTTTTCAAATATTTGAATCAGAATTTCGTAATTTGTTATTAAAAATTACATCTAATGAGCTGAAATTGTAACCCCACCCAGTATCCATGCCCCATCCTAAGAAAAAAATTAAATTGGCAAAACTTCATTTCTCATACTAGTTTATTAAACCGTGTCGGACTGTAAAGAAAACAACTATCGCAATGTCCATATTTTACTCGTATGTTGTACAATATTATAGTATTGTGAAATTTCAATTTTCCTACCAGTTTTTTTCTATTGTTCTATTAAAATTACAGTATATAGCCTATTAACCTGTTGTATCCTATAGGATACTTTGCGAATTTAAGGGTTAAGACGGGCTAAATCGAATAGCATCAAGGATAAGACAATAGTTTGCAACGGGCCGATCGTCTTCTCGATCTCATGCAATGGCGCACGCGATGCGGGCAGCCTACCCAGCAAAGCACCACCACTACAGTCACACTCTTCTTTTTTAAGGGTTGTACAAATGAGCGCAAGCGCACGATTCCAACACGAAAGATATTTGCTCGCAATGTTGTAAATTTGCCATTCTTGAATAGGCATTTGCCGGAAGTACAGCAAGCTATTTTCGTTTCGGAACATTTGTTGGTAGTGGAGCGCTGAATCTATTTGTAACGCGTCAGACTGACGGCTGCTTCGATCGTCAAAATTATAGGTTCTGCTGAGCGGCAGCGGGAAGAAGTGTTGAGTTCGCGCAGAGTGCCTACGCCTCTCTCTTAAGCCACTAGACTTTAACTTCGTTGAAAAGTTACATAAAGACTTTGGATACCACAATCTGAGTAAGTATATGCCTATTTTACTCGTAAATGTCTTTGTACTTTGTATCAATTGCTGATATACATTAGTCAATTAGACAAAAATTAATTTGATTGCATCTTCAACTATGTCATCAAATTGTCATAACTTATGTAAGTTACAATTGGAAATTTATCTTTCGAAGAGGTGGAAAAATTCAAATATCTTGGAGCAACAGTAACAAATATAAATGACACTCGGGAGGATATTAAACGCAGAATAAATATGGGAAATGCGTGTTATTATTCGGTTGAGAAGCTCTTATCATCCAATCTGCTGTCCAAAAATCTGAAAGTTAGAATTTATAAAACAGTTATATTACCGGTTCTTCTGTATGGTTGTGAAACTTGGACTCTCACTCTGAGAGAGGAACATAGGTTAAGAGTGTTTGAGAATAAGGTTCTTAGGAAAATATTTGGGGCTAAGCGGGATGAAGTTACAGGAGAATGGAGAAAGTTACACAACGCAGAATTGCACGCATTGTATTCTTCACCTGACATAATTAGGAACATTAAATCCAGACGTTTGAGATGAGCAGGGCATGTAGCACGTATGGGCGAATCCAGAAATGCATATAGAGTGTTAGTTGGGAGACCGGAGGGAAAAAGACCTTTAGGGAGGCCGAGACGTAGACGGGAGGATAATATTAAAATGGATTTGAGGGAGGTGGGGTATGATGATAGAGACTGGATTAATCTTGCACAGGATAGGGACCGATGGCGGGCTTATGTGAGGGCGGCAATGAACCTTCGGGTTCCTTAAAAGCCATTTGTAAGTAAGTAAGTAAGTATGTAAGTTACACATTTAGGATGATAGTTTTCAACGACAAAGTTTAACTTTAAGTCTTACTGTATCCTCTTTCTGTTACAGAAGAATGTAGCTCATCGTCTTTACATTTAACTTTTAAACTCAGGAATAATATCGAAAAATTCGTATCCACTTCAAGGGGACACGTCTGTGAGTTTTAAAACTTTTACAATTTTCATCCAAAATTTATGAATTTTAAACTACCTACATAAACATACCTACAATACTATCAACTGTATAAAATTTTGTGTCATTAGGGCCAATGGTTTCGAAATGATATTTTTTAAACGTATTTTATATTGACGTCACTAAAAAGGCTCCTTGCATCACAATTTTCACAATTTTTAATTCATATTAACTAAAAAGCTTGAAAATAGTCATGGGAACATAAAGTAATTAGCTTTTTGAGCTCGATCTAAATAGAGAGCCACAATACATTTTCAAATCGATTTTCTTAATTTTTCACCATTATTTCACCACAGTGTCCCCTTAAAAGTTGCTCATAAGGTAGCATTTAAGTTCGATTTTTTCGGTTTTACCGAATACTAAATGAGCAAAAATTTGTCAAAATACTGAAATTACTACACTGTAGGCCTACGTTTAAAAAGAAATATCTTGTTTACACAAATCGCAATGGAAACATATTTTGCATATTTGTAGATATTGATTCGATATGAAAATTGTACGCGTGGTTGAGTTGTTTAAAGAAATTAATTTTGTTTATAAAATAATATACGAAAATATTAACAAAAATTAAATAGTACTATAGGTACCTATATAAGTACACTTCGCTATGACACACTGTAATAATAATAATAATAATAATAATAATAATAATAATAATAATACTTACTTACTGGCTTTTAAGGAACCCGGAGGTTCATTGTCGCCCTCACATAAGCCCGCTATTGGTCCCTATCCTGAGCAAAATTAATCCATTCTCTATCATCATATCCCACCTCCCTTAAATCCATTTTAATATTATCTTCCCATCTACGTCTCGGCCTCCCTAAAGGTCTTTTTCCCTCCGGCCTCCCAACTAACACTCTATATGCATTTCTGGATTCGCCCATACGTGCTACATGCCCTGCCCATCTCAAACGTCTGGATTAATGTTCCTAATTATGTCAGGTGAAGAATACAATGTGTGCAGTTCTGTGTTGTGTAACTTTCTCCATTCTCCTGTAACTTCAACCCTCTTAGCCCCAAATATTTTCCTAATCACCTTATTCTCAAACACCCTTAACCTATGTTCCTCTCTCAGAGTGAGAGTCCAAGTTTCACAACCATACAGAACAACCGGTAATATAACTGTTTTATAAATTCTAACTTTCAGATTTTTTGACAGCAGACTAGATGACAAAAGCTTCTCAACCGAATAATAACAGGCATTTCCCATATTTATTCTGCGTTTAATTTCCTCCCGAGTGTCATTTATATCTGTTACTGTTGCTCCAAGATATTTGAATTTTTCCACCTCTTCGAAGGATAAATCTCCAATTTTTATAGTTCCATTTCGTACAATATTCTGGTCACGAGACATAATCATATACTTTGTCTTTTCGGAATTTACTTCCAACCCCATCGCTTTACTTGCTTCAGCTAGAATTTCCGCGTTTTCCCTAATCGTTTGTGGATTTTCTCCTAACATATTCACGTCATCCGCATAGACAAGCAGCTGATGTAACCCGGTCAATTCCAAACCCTCTGTGTTATCCTGTGAACTTTCCTAATGGGATATTCTAGAGCAAAGTTAAAGAGTAAAGGTAATAGTGCATCTCCCTGCTTTAAATAATAATAATAATAATAATAATAATAATAATAATAATAATAATAATAATAATAATAAAATTTTATTAGGATATTTATACAATACAGTAGTTATCTTTCACCCAAAGAAATTTTCCTCCTCAACAAATACCCATCCTCAGCATCTTCTTTAATAAGATCTCTTCTAGTCATACTCCTTCCGACGACATCCATCCGTTGGTCTCTTGGTTTTCTTCTTCTTTTCCTTCCCTCCGCAGCCCACTCCAGCATCATCTTCGGAATGTTTCCATTTTCCATCCTTTTCATGTGTCCAAATCATTTTCATCTTCTTTATTCAATTTCTTCAATAACGTTCTCTTTACCCCCATAATTTCTCTAATTCTTTGATTTATAATTTTTTCCCTTCTTGATTTTCTCGCTACTCTTCACCGGGAGTCCATTTCAGTGGCCAATAATTTGTTTTCGTGTATTCTGTCTGATGTCTAAGATTCTACCCCATACATAACATAAGTTAACACTTTGTACCAACGACTTATGACTTAGAAATGAGAGTGTTTGACGAGGATGGCGATAATGATAATGATAATAATAATAATAATAATAATAATAATAATAATAATGAGAGATTAATAAAAATTTAGAATTCTGTTGCAAAATGGAACTCTTCAATGAAAATACGACCATATTACAAAATTTTCAGTGAATAAAACATTAATAGTAATATGCGTTACAAGAGCGGTATGTTGAAGTTTTCATGTTCGAGGAAAAGTTCGAAAAAGCGAAACGTAGTTGAGCTTTTTTAATTTTCGAGAATTGAAAGAAAACATACCGCTCGTGTATCGTACATTATTTTGTGCGAAGATCGTTTATTACATACCTGAAAGAGCAATTTCTAATTAGTTGCAATGAAATCTCCATCTTGGTTTCTGTTCAATGACGGCAAATTAGCAAAACAAAAATATCTATCTTCAACATTGTTGCTTTAAAATGTTTTCTGTGTTTACTATACTCCAGCAGGCCGTGATATACGTCTGTCTTTTTTTTTTCCCCCAGTCTATAAATGCGAACTTAAAACAAACGGTAAGGTTATGTAATGATTTTTCATTTTAATATTTTAACAATATTATTTATGTAACATATTGCAGTACTAACATCGGCATCTGGAATCTTGTTGATTTTTTCACGGCTTCTTTAATGTTACTTGCATCACGAATGCAATAACTTTAGTGGAGTTGTAGAGTTTACTTAATTTTTGCAAATATTTAAAAACAATAATTAACAGTGCAATTTAGGTGAAATTGCAGTGGTAAGTTTCCAATTTATAATTATTACTATATTGAACGTCTCTAAAAATAATATGTTAAAAGCCTAAAGCAGTAAAATCAATATGTCACTTAAGCGGTAAGAAGAGGGAAATTGTTATGTGTGTTAGGTTGGGAATACTGAATGAGGAATTTTAGACTTTCCGCGGATTGGTTTTGTGCGGAAACCAAGCAAATACGCACGATCTCGCACAAAAATATCTTTAGAATTAAGTTCAAACTAAAATAGTTGATCAATTACTGCAAAGTATACAAATATAAAACCTTCTTAATACTATTTCTGTTGAAGAAGAAAACTTTAATTTCTACCACTAAAGCACTTATTTAGTACAGCATTTTAAGTGCAGTGGACTAGGAGACAATACGTTATATACCATGAAAACAAGGCTTCAATGTCCAAAATATGCAGAATCTAACACAATTAAAATCAGAAACGATAATTTTAGTATTTTGGTAAATTTTATCTGCAATGTCAAATTTTATTTTTTAAATAAATTTCAGGAACTTCGTACATTCACAGAACTCTTTCGATCACAAAAGTAAGTGGATATTAGGTATGACACCCATTAAATAAATTTAGGTAACATTTTACTAAAATTTCGTGACTAGGAACTTACGTTTAACTACGTTGAAACAAATTGTATTTAGGTTCAAATATTTTTGTGCGAGATCATGCATATTTGCTTGGTTTCCGCACAAAACCAATCCGCGGAAAGTCTAAAATTCCACATTCAGTATTCCCAACCTAACACACATAACAATTTCCCTCTTCTTACAGCTTAAGTGACATATTGATTTTACTGCTTTAGGATTTTAACATATTATTTTTAGAGACGTTCAATATAGTAATAATTATAAATTGGAAACTTACCACTGCAATTTCACCTAAATTGCACTGTTAATTATTGTTTTTAAATATTTGCAAAAATTAAGTAAACTCTACAACTCCACTAAACTTACTGCATTCGTGATGCAAGTAACATTAAGGAAGCCGTGAAAAAATCAACAAGATTCCAGACTCATCATAGACTGGAGGAAAAAAAAAAGACAGACGTATATCACGGCCTGTTGGAGTATAGTAAACACAGAAAACATTTTAAAGCAACAATGTTGAAGATAGATATTTTTGTTTTGCAAATTTGTCGTCATTGAACAGAAACCAAGATGGAGATTTCATTGCAACTAATTAGAAATTCTTCTTTCAGGTATGTAATAAACGATCTTCGCACAAAATAATGTACGATACACGAGCGGTATGTTTTCTTTCAATTCTCGAAAATTAAAAAAGCTCAACTACGTTTCGCTTTTTCAAACTTTTCCTCGAACATGAAAACTTCAACATACCGCTCTTGTAACGCATATTACTATTAAAAACAACTGCGCACGACTTGCTAAAATTGTTTTAATTTGTTTTGGAGGCTTAGTAAACCTGTGTAAGATATAAATGAGTACATGTATGCAAATTATTGTGCTATTTTTAGATACTTCGGTAATGTAGCCTATGCTTTAAACTAATGCGGACAAGTGCGTAGTTCTGGATTAAGGAATAGGTCGCTGGTACGAAGCTGCGCTAAAGCACGTGTTCGAATCCCGCTTTGACTTAGTTTGTCAAAGATTCTTCCCAAAAGTAAGACGGATATCAGGTAATCTATAGCGAACGCCGGTCTTATCTCGATATCACAAATTACACCGACGCTAGATAACCTCGGAGATGATAAAGCGTCGTTAAATTTACAATTAAAATAAATTAAAATGTAGACAGCGCAGTAGAAATCTTAAACACCGAGAAAGCAAAACTCAAATGACTACGTGATACAGAGTGATATTTATTTTTTATTTATTTATTTTGCTAATAATTGTAACTTACTTACAAATGGCTTTTAAGGAACCCGAAGGTTCATTGCCGCCCTCACATAAGCCCGCCATCGGTCCCTATCCTGTGCAAGATTAATCCAGTCTCTATCATCATACCCCACCTCCCTCAAATCCATTTTAATATTACCTTCCCATCTACGTCTCGGCCTCCCTAAAGGTCTTTTTCCCTCCGGCCTCCCAACTAACACTCTATATGCATTTCTGGATTCGCCCATACGTGCTACATGCCCTGCCCATCTCAAACGTCTGGATTTTAAGTTCCTAATTATGTTAGGTGAAGAATACAATGCGTGCAGTTTTGTGTTGTGTAACTTTCTCCATTCTCCTGTAACTTCATCCCTCTTAGCCCCAAATATTTTCCTAAGCACCTTATTCTCAAACACCCTTAACCTATGTTCCTTTCTCAGAGTGAGAGTCCAAGTTTCACAACCATACAGAAGAACCGGTAATATAACTGTTTTAATAATTGTAACAAAAAATATAATATAAAGAGAAAAAATTTTAGCTCGCTCCTGAAAGAGTAGAACTCGTGATCAGGGGCGGATTCCTGAATTGAAATTAAGAAGCATATAATAAAATTTGTCTATGTCTACGCAATAAGAATATATAAATTTAAATTTTCAATTTTTGAATTCCCCGATCGCTATAAAATATTCTACACAGAGTTCCATCATCTTTTTTTTCCAGAAGAAAAGCACTGGTGGTGGTGGTGGTTGTTATTGTTGTTGTTGTTGTTATTATTATTATTATTATTATTATTATTATTATTATTATTATTAAAATAAGTGTGTCGCGGTATAACGGGCGTTGAGTAAGGTCTGTCGTCAGTCAGAAAAGGTTGGGAACCACTGATTTAACCTATAACCTACATACATTTGTCACAAATAAATTGTTTTATCCCTCCGGCATCTACACAAATCTAATGGTACCACTCTTTTTGCTTTCTCTGGCACTGAATCCATTTCTCTTTCTTAATAGATCTTGGATCATCATAAAACAAAACTGCGACAAATTTTTGCTAACACCACTCCTCGTCGAAATGAGCGGGTTTGACAGTTTTTTAATTGATGTTCTTGTTAGTCGAGGGGTAACATTAGTAGCAAAGAACTAGCTAGATACAGAATAGACTTCGTGGGAGTACAAGAGGTTAGGTTAGATGGGAATGGCATATCACAAGTAGGCGATTACTTGTTGTATTATGGGGAAGGAAACTATAATCACCAATTAGGAACAGGATTCTTTGTACATAAAAAATAAAATCAGCAGTAAAAAAGATCGAATTTATCAGTGACAGGTTATCATATTTAGTACTTAAGGGTAGATGGTGCGACATCATAGTTATAAATGCTCACGCCCCTACAGAAGAGAAAGACGACCATATAAAGGATAGCTTCTATGAGGAATTGGAACATACTTTTGATCAGTTCCCTAGATATCACATGAAAATTTTATTGGGGGATTTAAACGCTAAAGTAGGACGGGAGGATATTTTTAAACCAACAATTGGAAAAGAGAGACTACACATAAGTAGTAATGACAATGGAGTTAGGTTAGTCAACTCTGCCACATCAAAAAATTTAATTGTCAAGAGTATAACATTTCCCCATAAGGATATACATAAATATACTTGGTAAATATGGGAAATGCGTGTTATTATTCGGTTGAGAAGCTTTTGTCACCTAGTCTGCTGTCAAAAAATCTAAAAGTTAGAATTTATAAAACAGTTGTTCTGTATGGTTGTGAAACTTGGACTCTCACTTTGAGAGAGGAACAGAGATTAAGGGTGTTTGAGAATAATGTTCTTAGGAAAATATTTGGGGCTAAGAGGGATGAAGTTACAAGAGAATGGAGAAAGTTACACAACGCAGAGCTGCACGCATTGTATTCTTCACCTGACATAATTAGGAACATTAAATCCAGACGTTTGAGATGGGCAGGGCATGTAGGACTTATGGGCGAATCTAGAAATGCATATAGAGTGTTAGTTGGGAGGCCGGCGGGAGAAAGACCTTTGGGGAGGCCGAGACGTAGATGGGAAGATAATATTAAAATGGATTTGAGGGAGGTGGGATATGATGGTAGAGACTGGATTAATCTTGCTCAGGATAGGGATCAATGGCGGGCTTATGTGAGGGCGGCACTGAACCTCCGGGTTCCTTAAAAGCCTTTTGTAAGTAAGTTCTTGTTCATCACTAAAACTTTGGAGGGCGCTGACGTTCTGGTGTTTTTAGGATCCATGCGTTCTCTATCTCTATTCTGCAGCGTATTATAAGGAATTTTAAACAGCTTCGCAGTTTCTTCAATAGACATGAAACCTCTCACTGCAGCAAGAGCCTCTTCCGTATCATTTTCTGTCCACGTTTTCTCTTTTTTACTTTTATATATTCCCATTTACAACAGTAAAATAAAAAAATATAAAAACTACCGTTAAATAAACGTGAACAAGCGAGCGAAACGGGATCGGGATCACCCTCCGAAGTAGTGTAATTTTCAACAGGAGGTTGGCAACACTGGTAACATTATACGAGATTTCATTATAGGTTATGTTCACAAAGAGAGCTTTATTTGATTTCATATCCAGTAAAATATGTATATAAACGTTTTGGTACCAAAAATCATTAAATTAGTACATAAAGAAAAGAAGAAAAACAGACCGTTCTGCGGTAGGCTTATGTTTGAAATTATTTCGTAGCGGTTTAAATACTGGTTACAGAAATCCAAGCTGAAACTGTAACAATACTTCTCAACAGAAAGCTTCTCCCAATAACCACCAGTAGTTGCCACTTTTCAACACAAAAAATTGCGCGAATAGTCCCGGAAAATCAAAAGCAATCGAAGTCACCCGCCTTGAAAATGCGATCGGAATCGTCCTACTCTAGGCCTACCCTACATGACGCTGTAGAAATACTGAAAATTAAATGTTTAATCGGAAATTAATTTGCACTTTCTATAGTTTTAGATCTTCTGTATATAATAATGTATTACATATTAAGAAAATCTTGTGCCGTATGTAACATAGCCGATTTTCACTTCCTTTGTGAGCAACATTCATAGTGAGTAGCAAGCTGCACTCAAAGCAGTAAGCTATAGCCTCAATCCTGTCGCTGCTGAAATTAGGACACCTGTTAGTAATTATGCCAAGAATATTTGCCTAACATGGGTACGGGGTCATGTAGCCACCATAGGAACAGAAAGAGTCTCAAATCGCTGAAGAAGTTGCGTCATGTATTTTGGTGGTACGCTTATATGATAAGATATATGAGATATGATATGATATGATATGATATGATATGATATGATATGATATGATATGATATGATATGATATGATATGATATGATATGATATGATATGATATGATATGATATGATATGATATGATATGATATATGATATATGATATATGATATATGATATAATATGATATGATATGATATGATATGATATGATATGATATGATATGATATATGATATAATATAATATGATATGATATGATATGACATGATATGATATATGATACGATACGATATATGATATATGATATGATATGATATGATATGATATGATATATGATATGATATGATATGATATGATATGATATGATATGATATATGATATATGAAGAGTCCACTGCAAGAATGATGGATGTCACTTTCTTGTCGAAAATGAACCAAGGCTGTCAATGCATAGGTTGAGACATATAGAATATACATAGAGAGTTACATGGCATTAACACTGATAGTCATTGTCCAGTAATGATCGGAAAATCTCAGTTACGCTTTCAGCGCTAAGCATTTCAAACTTTCAATTGCGTCTCCTGCAAAATGTGTTCCAAATGACATCCATCATTCTTGCAGTGGACTCTTCATATGATATGACATGAAATGATATATGATATGATATGTGATATGATATGATATGATATGATATGACATGATATGATATATGATACGATACGATATATGATATATGATATGATACGATACGATATATGCTATAATATGATATGATATGATATATGATGCGATATGATATATGATGTGATATGATATATGATATGATATGATGTGATGTGATGTGATGTGATGTGATGTGATATATGATGTGATATGATATGATATGATATGATATGATATGATATGATATATGTTGTGATATATAATGTGATATATGCTATGATAGGATATGATATTATATATGATATATGATAATGATATGTAATATTTACTTGCAAATGGCTTTTAAGGAACCAACAGGTTCATTGCCACCCTCACATAAGCCCGCCATCGGTCCCTATCCTGTGCAAGATTAATCCATTCTCTATCATCATATCCCACCTCTCTCAAATCCATTTTAATATTATCCTCCCATCTACGTCTCGGCCTCCCCAAAGATCTTTTTCCCTCCGGCCTCCCAACTAACACTCGATATGCGTTTCTGGATTCGCCCTTACGTGCTACATGTCCTACCCATCTCAAACGTCTGGATTTAATGTTCCTAATTATGTCAGGTGAAAAATACAACGCGCGCAGTTCTGTGTTGTGTGACTTTCTCCATTCTCCTGTAACTTCATCCTTCTTAACCCCAAATATTTTTCCTAATAACATGACACATGATATGATATGATATATGATATGATATGATATGATATGATATGATATGATATGATATGATATGATATGATATGATATGATATATGATATATGATAAGGTATTATATGATATATGATATGAGATATGATATCATATGACATGATATGATATACGATTGTCCAACAACTCACCTGGTCTTGCTTGTCCTTCACATTCCTGTATACGAGCCAACATTCCCCTTCTTTACATTACTTTCAACATTTTTACATGTTACGTGACTCTCTATCGTCTGACACTTATTCTTTATATTCTCCCTTCCTTACCATTTCCCCCTCTTCATCAACTCTCCTATTTCCTCTGCTTATCATATATTTACTATTTCACATCCTCTACTCGTCAACTGTTTCTCTACTGTATGATTTCTCACTCTTCTAATTTCTTCCTTCTTTCATTACTTTCACTAAACTCACACACATTTTCTTAAGTTATAGCCTGACTTCCCTTTACTAGTACTCATTTGTCTCCCACTATCTGGTCACTTCCCACTGTCTGTAGTCCCCTTTCTAGACGAATTTCACCAATTTCTCAGTACTCGAAGCTACTGTATATCTCTTCCCCCTAAGCGGAGGCAAAAATAACGTCTCACAATGTAATAATTTCGCAGCGCCTGACAGAACTGCAACCGACACAGTAGGTGAGTGAAAGAAGTTGCCGCCTCAGGAAGCAAATTGCAATTACATTTTTAGCGCCTTGCTTATGAGGCAATAAACCAAACAAACTTGTCAGCGTTAATGATCGTCGTAACAAGGGGGGTTACAATAATTTGAAACGTTGCATTCTGACTTTCCCTCGCATTCAGAAACACGTGCCAAAATCACTTTTGAGTCGGTATTTTTGTAGCCTGTCTGCCTGTCTCCATTCCATCTTCCTTCCTTATTCTTGTTTTACCTTATTTTACATCGATATACAAGCCAGTGCGGTTTATGGGAGGAAAGATATATCTTTTGACCAACACTAGACTCTCTGACATTGAAACGTCACTGACCGTGTGGCGTCATTCAGGGCCACCGCGGTGTCGTCACAGAACAAGTAAACACAAAGGACAAATAACCATTCCCATAGAATGCAGATACATCTCCGCCCGTACGGGAAATCGAACTACAGATCGTTTGGTTGGGAAGCACATATCCTAGGCAATTCACAGAGCCATATCGGCAAACTAATAGTCATACACGTAATGAAACTCAATCTCTATCAATGCAATTTACAAACAAATCGTATTTCTCTCAATTGTGCGCATTATCTTCCACATTTTGCACTTCCCTCTCCGAATGGGACCATTTCATTTTAAATGCTGTAGTTGAAAGGGATTTCACGTCCTTTTCACTTACCTTGTTCCTAAATATTTCAATCTAATCTCTAACAATAATGACCGACACTTGGACCAAATTGTTCCGCCCAGAGGACTCCCAGTATTGGCATAGAGGAGAGATAGCATGACCGGCGCTATCACGCGACCACGTGCAGAGGCGAGAGAGAGGGGCTGTACGTACCAACATTTGAGCAAATTTTGCTATTTTTGACACGCAAGCTGCATCGTTGAACACACGCCAACATTGCAAGTCTGTCTGACATCGGTAAACCAAACCTTGTGTACATACGTTTGTCCGACCCACCCTCGTCCTGGATTATAATGCGTAGCAGAAACATTCTAGGAACTCTAGCAGAAGCTTTGTAATTAATTGTAACACAGTCTTCTTGTGTATATAACCAACTTAATGAGAAAACAATCAAGGGTTATATAAACACGGCTTTGTTTCATACAGCCTATTGTACAAGGTCATTAACGAGAATTTACTGTCACTTAGGGAGCTTATGTCTGAAGACATTCAGAGCAAGAAATGTCATATAAACATGTGACCTAATCTCAATATTTAAACTAATTTGAAGTTGTTAGTAAAATACCTTTTTTTCTTTAGTTTTAAGGATAAAAAATTATACAAATAATAATAAAATAATTATGATTTATTTTAGCTGGTAGAGTTAAGGCCGTAAGGCCTTCTCTTCCACTCAACCAGCAAAAAGTATATATACATAAGCATGAACTTACAAAGAATTCAACAATTTGATTTAGATGAGAGTTAACATGTATACAAGATTTATTTACGAATTAAACAACAAAATACTATGAACTATTAAGTAAACACTGAAATAAACTGTGTAGCAGAATTAAACTAAAATACATAGAATGTTAATATATTTCAAATAATATTAGATAATAGAAAGAGATTATTATGAGACAATTTTGAAAATACAGCACTATCAGGATGATGTCTAAAGAAAGAAGTAACAATGTGGTCAGTGATAGTTTAAATCAGTATGATTGGAGTGAAATGCTAATAAGGTTATCTTTTAAGCTGTTTTAAAGGTGTTTATTGTCTTGCAGCCCCTAATACTTTGTGACAAGGAATTCCATTGACGCGAGGTAGAGAATTAATCATTCAGAAGTATCATTTCTTGAACTGGCTAGTGTTCTGAAGCTAAAAATGTGTTGTTAATTGCTTTGTACAGATTTTGTTTTTCAATTTTGAACTAAAAATTACATTATTCTTACGCACTTATCACAAAAACTGTTACAAATCATGCGACTTTAGGAATTTGATTATTTACAGTTTAATTATGCATCCTAATGAACAATCTTTAAGAATTTACAAGAGCGGCATGATTTGTAGTCTAATAATTGTTTGAAAAATGCGTAAGAAAATGTAATTTTGTAGTTAAAAATCGGAAAAAATAATTCTGTACGAAGCAACTATGGAATTCACAACACATTTTTAGCTTCAAAATACTAGCTAATTAAAGAAATTATACAGACAAAGAATGAACTATTCAGGAGTAATATATTTTTTTTACTCTTAAAACTCAAGAATAATGGTAGTTTACAAACAACTTTACATTAGTGTAGCTCTGAAAATATTGAAATTAGGACAAATGTTTATACGACATTTTTTGCTCAGAATGTCTTCGGAAATAAGCTCCGTAAGTGATGGTAAATCCTCGTGAATCACCCTGTATAATTATGTCACATTATCTCATGCACTCGATGTTTACGCAAATGCCTATTTTATATTAATGAACGTTTTGAAAACCTTAAGTTGAAAGTCGCAAATCATTAAGCAACCTGACTGATGGAGCTTCGTATTGCCCGTTTTACATTAATGACACCTGTGGAGTAACGGTCAGCGCGTCTGGCTGCAAAACCAGGTGGCCCGGGTTCGAATCCCGGTCGGGGCAAGTTACCTGGTTGAGGTTTTTTCCGGGCTTTTCCCTCAACCCAATACGAGCAAATGCTGGGTAACATTCGGTGTTAGACCCCGGACTCATTTCACCGGAATTATCACCTTCATATCATTCAGACGCTAAATAACCTGAGATGTTGATACAGCGTCGTAAAATAACCCAATAAAATAAAATAAATATATTAATGAACTTTATGAGAACCCTAAAATATACATATGGGAATAATTGAACTACTTAATGGAGGTTAATATTGTCTATTTTGTGTAAAATAATTTTTCGAGAGCATTAAAATATACACACGCGAAAAATTCAGCACACTGATAAAGTTTCATATTGTCTATTTTATATGAATCAATAGAGGAATCATCAAGCAATGTGATGAAGTTTTAATTGTCTACTTTATATGAATTAAGTCTTTCAGAACCTTAAAATATAAATACGCGAAATCATTAAGCAATTTGATGGAAGTTTTTTTACTTAGTTATTTAACGACGCTATATTAATTACGAGCAGCAGACAAATGTTTAAATACGTGACCGAATTTGGGAGTGCAGGATTTTCTAAATGTGTACAGGGCATTAATAGAATCGAAATTATTCTATAGGTCTAACGTTAAAATATGGAGCAGCACAGAGAGTATAAATATCGATAAGTTAAAACCTGTTCTAGAATGCTTTCATTCATTAGCATTTTTTTTTTCGTAGTATGTATTTATTCTTAAAAGACACGATTTTTGTCTGTTGAATATCTGAAAACCACTCACATTACTGAAAAGTTCCATTCAATGTATTAATTGCTTTCATAATTTTCCGTCTTCTAAATTATTTGATCGACAGAAAGAGTTACGCAACTTAGTCGCGAATCCTTAGTCTGTTATGGATTTGTTCTAATACTTAATAAAATTGTAGTAATCCTTCCTAACTAATGAATGCTAAGAAACTAGATTTCATGATTCATATAAGTACAGACGATTCATGTGTGCTGTCTTTCATTGTAGAAGTTAAGTGAAATTTTCGACAAAATTTTAGATGAAATACCGCAAAGTTCTCCATAAACTTTGTAATTAGTTATCTATGATTTCTTAAAAATACAGTAGAACCTCTATTATCCGTGGTAATGAAGGGGGTTTAATGAACGGTTAATCGAAAAATCGGATAATCCGTACCATAAAATATTTTCTTAAATTATGTGAATTATGTGAACTTTCGTCATTTTCTCCGTGGTCTTGTGTTTAATACGTTTGGTAGTGAATCAGAAGTTCATCAATTTAAGTTCGGTTGTTAATGTCGTGTTTTTAAGGGATAAGAAAGCTTCTTGTAATGGCTGTCATCGGAAAGATAGGAATAGTAGAGGTCTCATGTTGCAGATTTCCATACTGTATACACCTAATCTCTTTGATTTTTATTAAATGAATCTAGTATTGTGATGCGAGATGACCCACATTTTCTCTGTCTCCAAACCACTTAATTATATCCATTTTGTTAGATAGCACAACACGTTTTCTTTTAACACTCATGGAATACATTTTATCTTTAAGTTGTACAGTATGGCAACTCGAACAGTGGAACTGTGTAAGTGTAAATGCCTGTAATAACACACTCTAGAAAAAATGCGTATACTAATATAACGTACAATAGTGTCTACTTCATATATTTCTGATAGCAAAAAAAAAAATAAAATAAAATAAAGGGAGAGAGAGACAGTCGGATAATCCGCTAATCGGATAATAGGATGGCGGATAATCGGGGTTCTACTGTAATTGTACTTCCACATATTCAGTATGTATGTAGCCTATGTGCGTTATCCCAGAAAATGTGTGACGACACATTATAAATATAAAAGTTTAAAAATTTTTCGAGAGCATTAAAATATACTTACGCGGAAAATTCAGCAGACTGATAAAGTTTCATACTGCCTATTTTATATGAATCAAGAGGCGAATCATCACATTGCTTAATGATTCAAAACTGGGTGTCTCTAGGCTTACCAGCATTTCTTTTTCCTGAGCGGGGATAAAAGCTCAACAGTCTCCCTTGTGATAAACCATTCATCATACTTTTTGTTCGGATTAAGTTTTCTGACATAGCTATTTTAAAAACACGAAAGAAGGCAAAATCATTTAAAAGTCGAATTTCTAACCTTATAGATAATTTCTTCTACATCTGCGTGAGGCAGTTTGGAGCATGAAAACAAACAATTTGGCATGTTTACGAGCAACGCCCAGTTTGTTGAACGAGAGTGTACACCAACTTGTATTAACACACTTCTTTCCCAAGAAAGCTGATACGGGGTTGCAGCTACACTATACATAATCCGCAATGTATTAAATGTGCTGACACGAGGCTGGGGATGCCTGCACGCGACAGACCTCCGCACCTTTCGCATGTCACAGTGTCCAAAGAAAGGAAGGCAGGCTGATCGAAATAACTCATTATTTTTATACAGCCAAAATTCGCTGTAAAATGCACACTTCAAGCCGTGCTTGGAGGGCGTGACCCAGAATTACCTTTTTAAGCATAAGTGAACTACGCAACAAAGGGCAGAATCTAAACATACACCAGCGAATAGGAATTATAAAGAATGGACACTGAGCGAATTTGCCTGTGTTTTGTTTCTCTGTGCGCCAGCGTTTAGTTCCACTTTCAAGCGTTAGAAGTTAGTGTAATTGAGCATACGCAAGATAATAACTGAGAATAGAGTTG
Source organism: Periplaneta americana (assembly GCF_040183065.1). Lineage (NCBI taxonomy): Eukaryota > Metazoa > Arthropoda > Insecta > Blattodea > Blattidae > Periplaneta > Periplaneta americana. The sequence continues at coordinate 25,951,861 of NC_091120.1, read as the reverse complement.
AGACACGGGATCCAAACATCGCCTACCTTATTGCATAATCCAGTAACGCTTTGCTTCAAATAAATCCAAGTTAATGGCTTTTCCTTATTTCTCAGTGACAAACTAGTTGTAATAATAATATTTTATATTTCAGATATAATAAATTATATTATAAAATAATATAATACATTATAAAATTAAGTATCGAATTCGTTTAATATTAGTATATAATATAATATAGGTATATGGTTTTACTTCTCGTAAGAGTTTTGTTTTTCCATTTTCAGCGCTATCAAATCATTACATATTTTAATTGTTGTTGGGGTCAACGTCTCAACTCTCATTATGAAGGAACTCTAGAGTCTAGACATTACAGTTAATGACGGATTTATTATTTTATGGATCCAATTTATTTTATTTGAGTACATAATGTACCTAGATGCATTAATTATATGTGTTATATTTCCGCTGTGTGAGCTGCTAGCTGGTGTGATGTCAGCGCCAACTCTAGGGAGAAAGCAGAATCTCACGCTTTAGCTGGCTTGAAGGTCATTGAAATCAGCCCGGCTACATCAAAGGTACCGACGCGAAGTGTCCATTCTTTATAATCTCTATTCGCTGCATACACGATCTCATTTCAGTAATTTATGATAAAGTAATTTAGTGATTCATTTTAACTAGAAGATAATCCCTTCGGTGCTAGAACATATGCCTATCATTCCGTGAACTCTATTCTATATTCTAACATTATAAAGAATAATAAGAATACGTTTTATTAATAAAAGAATAGGCTTATTCAGCTATAAATCTGTTTCAAAACAATCATACGCGGTCGCCATTTTTACCTCCTATCTTTAGTAGCCTTTTTGTACGGAAATGAACACAATTCATAAGATGTTAGCAACATAATTTTATTTTATAACATACACTAGACGTTATTTAACGGATATTGGGATGCCAACTGCCAAGGTTCCCTCTTATTCTTCTTCTTTTTTTGATTATGTACAATAAACTATCAGAGAAAGTTCGAAATTGAATATATTAGAAGAAAATCTATAAACGAATAGAAAAAAAACACGGAAATTTTACTTGAAGCAAGTAAAGCGATAGGTTTGGAAGTAAAATCAGAAAAGGCGAAGTATATGATTATGTCTCGTGAACAGAATACTGTACGAAATGGAAAATAAAAATGGAAAATTTATCCTTCGAAGAGGTGGAAAAATTAAAATATCTTGGGGCAACAATAACAAATATTATAAATGACACTCGGGAGGAAATTAAACGCAAAGTAAATATGGGAAATGTCTGTTATTATTCGATTAACAAGCTTTTGTCATCTAGTTTGCTGTCAAAAAATCTTAAAGCTTACTTACTTACAAATGGCTTTTTAAGGAGCCCGGAGGTTCACTGTCACCCTCACATAAGCCCGCCATCGGTCCCTATCCTGTGCAAGATTAATCTATTCTCTATCATCATATCCCACCTCCCTCAAATCATTTTAATATTATCCTCCCACCTACGTCTCGGCCTCCCCAAAGGTCTTTTTCCCTCTGGCTTCCAAACTAGCTCTCTATATGCATTTCTAGATTCGCCCATACATGCTACATGTCCTGCCCATCTCAAATGTCTGGATTTAATATTCCTAATTATGTCAGGTGAAGAATACAATGCGTGCAGTTCTGCGTTGTGTAACTTTCTCCATTCTCCTGTAACTTCATCCATGTTAGCCCCAAATATTTTCCTAAGAACCTTATTCTCAAACACCAATCCTAAAGCTAGAATTTATAAAAACAGTTATATTACCGGTTGTTCTGTATGATTGTGAAACTTGGACTCTCACTTAGAGAGAGGAACAGAGGTTAAAGGTGTTTGAGAATAAGGTTTTTACCATTCGCAAGCTATGAACGTTCCATGTTTACATAAAAACCCACTCACGCGTAATAAAGTTAGAAAAAAATCAAATGAAAAGTAAGAAATACGCTTAAGCACATTTTGAACTACTAATATAATTTCACATTCATATAAGTTTTTAAAGCAATCATGTATATTTACGTAAACCTTTATTATGTTCCAGCTTCTTTGCCGACAACTCTCTAAATTAATTTATTGAATTCTGGGGTGGTACCATCACATCAAAACGTTGGCTTGTCATTATACTTGGATAGATATATTTCTGGCTTCTAAAGAACTTACACTTCACTTCCATGTAAAAGTGTTGTTAATTTTCTTTCAGCTAGAACTAGACATAAAGGAAAGCTCAGTTTTAAATTGCTAGCAAATTTCAATGTTAGCAATTAGGAACGACTGCAATATTCTTATTGTATGTCGATGTGAACTGATGGAGATTAATGAATTCGGGAGATATGACAACAATCTTCTGCATTCAGGGAAGCGGTTGAAATTATTAATCAATTGATTGATTACTGTCACTGGGATACACTGTAAGTCATCTATGTGGTTATGTAGAATTCCTTATTCCAGAGTTATAAAATGCAATCAAAACAGTCTTCAAGAACTGAAAGAATGCATTAATCGAAAGTTGGGAGAACGTACTGAATTCAGTAACGTAATTTTAAAAGAACGAAAAGACTTCACTATTGTTTGAACGATAAGTAATCCTTTATAAAACGTTTGAAAATTGAGGAATTCCCCTAATGCATACGATTTAGTAGTGGTGGTAGTAGTAGTAGTAGTAGTAGTAGTAGTAGTAGTAGTAGTAGTAGTAGTAGTAGTAGTAGTAGTAGTAGTAGTAGTAGCAGCAGAAGTTAGTTGCAGTAGTAGTAGTAGTAGTTACAGTAGTAGCAGAAATTACAGTTGTAGTTGTAGTAGTAGGTAGCGGTAGTGGTAGTATGGTGGTAGTAGGTAGCGGTAATATGGTGGTGGTAGTAGTAGTAGTAGTAGTAGTAGTATTAGGCCTAGTAGTTGTAGGCGGTGGTGGTAGTATGGTGGTTGTGGTGGTAGTAGTAGTAGTAGTAGTATTAGTAGTAGTGTGTATTCAATGCCTACCAACTTTACTTACATGATTCGGGTTTTGCATATTGCGGATAGATGGCAGGACTGTAGCTCATTTTCAAGTTGCATACCACTTCGGCAGGCCACGCTGTGCATGATGTGTCTGTGGAGAGTTATGTCGTGTACTAGGATGAGTGTATTTGTAACTGTTCATGTAAGTGTACCGTAGGGAATGAGTGAGAATGACGATGAAAATGAGGAATGGAGAAAGAAAAACTGGTGCCTGCATGTAGCATACTCCTGTTGGATAGCACCAAGGGGGCCGCCAGGCTTAATATCCCTGTGCGACGTACGAATGACTATCAACAGTGAGTGCTATCTATTATCATTTACGTATATTATTATTATTATTATTATTATTATTATTATTATTATTATTATTATTATATGCTATTAAATTCATAATTTATACCGAAGAAATATTGGTTGCTAAAATAGCTCACACTTTATTATACACTCGTAATTATTTTTATTACATACTAGCCGTACCCGTGCGCTCCGCTGCACCCGTTAGAAATAAATATAAAGTAATTACATAATTAAAATAGGACATTTGATCCAGGGAACATTCGTGTTTGATAGAAGGATAAATGGTTTATTATGTTACTTAATTTAAATTGAATTAAAAAATTAAAATGCGATCATTTTGATCCAGAGACCACTTACTTGGTCATAAAAATTAGTTTAGGAAATGCAGGAAACGAATATACAGAATAACCTATCAAGTTTTCTGTGCATAAGAATCTATTTTAATCTTACCTGTCCTCGATTCACTCAGAAGTTACTGTGATAACATTATAGCATTATGTCCATCTAGAGAAACTACTCTTTCCAATGGTGAAATAATAATTAATTATACAAATCGGTTAATTTAGCTTCCGATATTACTTCATACAAACACAGAAACATTCTCTGTAGGCTATCTTTCATAGCTTTCGATTGTTGCTGTCCAAGGCCCCTTATAGACGAAGTCATTTGTTTTTTAATTCATTACACGGCCTTAGATGGCAGTTATTTTAATTTTAAAACTCATTTATCTCATTAAATATCATTCCTATCAAAATTTTATTTTAAGGAATAAAACTTATTGAAAATTATTTTTAAAGAAACTTTTGTTATGTAACATTTTTCACAAAAATCAATAATAAGCGAGATATTTCGATTTATTTAATTCAGGCCCCCTTATAACCCGCCTTTTAAATAATGTATTTTGAATGCCATATAGCTTAAAATCTAAGTTACAACGAACTTAATTTATATTCCAATTTTCATCGAAATCCGTTCAGCCATTATCGCGTGAAAAGGTAACAAACATACAGACAGACAGACATACAAACAAAAATTTCAAAAAAGCGATTTTCGGTTTCAGGGTGATTAATTATTTATTTTAGGACCAATTATTTTTGGAATATCGAAAATTACCAAAACAATTTCGGCTACAGATTTATTATTAGTATAGATTATTTGTATATAGCTAATAAAATATACGAGAGAAACACAGCGTAATTACTGCTATACCAAGGTTACACAATCATTGAGTCTACAAAGCAGTTCAGGTGTAAGAGTACAGTATCTACGGGGCAGTAGAGCCTCAGGTAACAGTTGTAAAACGGTCCTCATCGAATGCTCTTCTACTCCAATCCCTGTTGCGCACTACGTCTTTTGAATCACTCCGTGTGGTTTTAAGATGACATTAACTTGAAAGTAATTCACATGGTATTCACTTCCCTGCCAATATAGAAACATTACTGAATACGCTTCTTTGATGTACATTGAAAGTACAAGTTTGTCTTGGCAATAAAATACGTTGAGTTATGCTCGGTGTGTGCTAAACGTAACAAAAAGCACAGACTGCAACAACTCACTCAGTCGTTGCCAGTAAAATAGTGTGCTCCATAAAATTCATGAGCCTCGCATTACATGCCGCCAAGTTGATTTAAAGTAGCCATGTTAATACAGAACAAAACATGTTCGGACGGACTTGAAGCTACCTGTATTGTATGTACGGCCTATTCTGGAAACTCTAATTTAAAACTAAGTAATTAAAGTATCTAGCAGTAATAAATAAATCCGTGTCGAGACAGCCCATAGAGGGACAGGGCTGACCAGCCGACAGTGGTTTCAAAGAGTATCATTCGACCAGTACGTGCGGTACTAACGCGAAGAATAGGAGCCGAATTTTCGGTAGAATGTTCGAGCAGATTTTCATTCCAATCAATCCATCGTTGCACCATAATGTACAGAGGACGAATCAATAGAAAACTACAGTGTTACATTGTCATGGGGGCCGATTCACCAACATGTTACTAATCCACAATCAACTTATTGTAATTTAACTCAAGTACGGAAGTTAAATCAAGTTTAATTCGTTTGCATTTCACCAAACTAATACACAAAATAATGTCATATAATTTCATTCCCAATGAAGTCATCACGGCCTTCTGAATCATAGTAAAATAGTCTAGTGTATACAGTCACGAAGCTGAATACGTAGTAAATATGCATCCATAGATAGTTGCTAACCACTAGGATCGCTACTGTCGCCCCATTACAGACAATGCGAAATAGTACCTGCACAGTCTATTGTTCCTAGTACCCTCATAAACTCAAGCTTCGTGATTTAGACTGTGGTAAAATCGTAATTTCGAAGGTCATTTACCCAGTCAACGTAGGCACTGACTTTTATAGTGAGTTCATTTGTTATTTTATAACAATAAATATCAGAAGTGGAGGTAAAGAAGACAGTGAGGAGTAATAATTTTTCACAAACTGAAAAACACTTATTACTTGAATGTTTGTAGTTTTCCAACGTAAGTCTAACCTAAAATGAACTAACTCGTCATAAAAATAATGTTAAATGGTTTTGACTACAGTCAGTTGTTTCAACATTAGTTTTATATATAGTACATGTGATGAAATGATAGAAAATGAATTTAGTAACAAAAAAAATAGTCCCAAAATATTATAATGTAGTGTGAGTTACTATTCTAATGTATTCAAATATAATATTGCATAATAATTTCGTTATTCATATTACTTTATTTGCTGTGATTGGCGTAATCGAAGATTGATTAAACATTTCTTAAAAATATATGTATATAATTTAAATATGAAGTACTAAGCTATCAATTGGAAATTCTAAATCACCTTCTACTATTCAAAATATCCAGTGCTGATATTTTGTTTAACCTAAATCGCATTTGGATATATTTTCCATCTCTATTCTCTATAATACTCTCTTTCGGAAATCATCTTCGCCCGTGTTGGTAAGAAATCATCTTCAAAGAATAAATCAGCATCTTTAAATATCTAGTCCATCATTCTCGTCGCCACGATAGAAATAATTGCAGGATTATTGTTTAAATGACAACATATTGACCAATTAACTTAAATTCAGTTTAGTGAGAGCTCAAAGCCCAATGTGTGTTGGTGAAATACATCGTCCCTTTAAGTGTCAATTAAAATTAAATATGTTTGCTGAAATCGTCCGTAAATCAATGGAAAATATGTGGCGAAAGTTTCAAGAAATAAGTGACTATAAAATCTTTACTGTTAGCACTGGCACCTGTATCTTTAACGTAGATATACTTAACGTAGGTCTAGTCCCTCATCAGTTATTGTATTATTGTTACTAATCTGTGACTAGTTATTTGCATTTCATCACCTTGCTCTATTATTTTAATATAATCTAAGTTTTCTTTATACTGTAAATACTTCTGTTTTTGTTTACCGAGATTTACATGTAATATTTGCTTGATATCTTTTGGTGAGTAGTGTTGGATTGTAACTGTTTAAATTTAAGTTTAAATTACCATTATTATATGTATTACTACTGTTATTTTCACTTTTCTCTATTCTGTAATTACATTGTTGAGTGGATTAAATAAATAAATCTATACTAATAATAAATCTGTAGCCGAAATTTTTCTGGTAATTTTCGATTTTTCAAAAATAATTGGTCCTAACATATATAATCAACCACCCTGAAACCGAAAATCGCATTTTTGAAATTTTTGTTTGTATGTCTGTCTGTATGTTTGTTACCTTTTCACGCGATAATGGCTGAACCGATTTATATGAAAATTGGAATATAAATTAAGTTCGTTGTAACTTAGATTTTAGGCTATATGGCATTCAAAATACTTTATTTAAAAGGGGAGTTATAAGGGGGTCTGAATTAAATAAATCTAAATATCTCGCTTATTATTGATTTTTGTGAAAAATGTTATATAACAAAAGTTTCTTTAAAAATGATTTCCGATATGTTTTATTCTTTACAAAATTTTTATAGGACTGATATTTAATGAGATAAATGAGTTTTAAGATTAAAATAACGCCATCTAAGATGGTGCAATGAATTAAGAACAAATGACTGCGTCTATAAGGGGTCTTGAACAACAACAATCGAAACAGGGGCCTTAGACATCAAAAATCGAAAGCTATTAAACATAGCCTACAGAGAATGTTTCTGCATTTGTATGAAGTAATATCAGAAGCTAAATTAACTGATTTGTATAATTAATTATTATTATTTCACCATTGGAAAGTGTAGTTTCTCTATATGGACATAATACTATAATGTTATTACAGTAACGTCTGAATAAATCGAGGACAGGTAAGATTAAAATAGCTTCTTATGCACAGAAAATTTTATAGGCTATTTTGTACATTCGTTTTCTGCATTTCTTAAAATAATATTTATGTACACTCATTTTAATCTCAGAGAATTAACGAACAACGAGAGTGTATTGATTTAGTATGCAGTAATAGTACGTTAGCTTAGCAATCCATTATTTTATAATTCAAATTTTAACTATGCTCAATTGAATCGTGTTAAAATACATAAAATATATATGCAATAAATGCAATGCAAAAAAAATTGGGTAATGAGCGAAGCAGATTACCTTGCGCTGTTGTAAAAGTTGTTCCCTGGATCAAACGTCCTATTTTAATTATGTAATTACTTTATATTTATTTCTAACAGGTGCAGCGGAGCGCACGGGTACGGCTAGTAAATAAATATAACAATAAAATGTAAGTTGTCCGTAGACTTCAGAAAAAAATTTACAGTCACTAATATCCTCAGCCTCCTCAGAACCGTCTTCCAGAACACTACCCTTGGCTATCATTTACCAATTCTTCATCCCAAGCCTATTCAAGGTCAAGATCGTCTGTTACCATACCCTTCTAAACTTCAGTCGTCCAGTACTTCTTTTCAGTCTACAGTCCACGTCTCGCCTAGAAACCTTATTCTCAAAGATTCTTTCAGCTTGAGCTACCCATCGCAATCTTGTTACTATCACACTCGTATTATTTTAATGTAACACTCTACGTTTGTTACATAATTCATACTCATTTCATTATGCAGAATCAGAGGTTGATCCCAGCATATCTTTCTTTTATCAAAGCACAGGGCTAATCTTTGGAAAGCGACTTCATATGACGCTCTGTACATCTGTGCAGCATTCTTCGCCGTGTTCAATAAGGCAAATTCTTTTTACCTCTTGACTAGTTCTAAATTTCTCCTCACAACTCTTTCTTCATACATAGTTGGAAATGCTAAAAAATCGCAAGATACGAGATATGTGATAAAATGGCAAATGTTAACACGTTCCGATTATTTGAGTAGCCACTCTTACTGCCACTCTATCGTCATGAGGTCTTGCGTTTTCTCTCAGAATAAATGCCATTTCTCGGAATTTTTGGTACGTTGAAGTCTCTTTTAAGGAAAGTTACGCATTGCGTCACATTGGCTTTTATACCCTGGGGCATCCGTTCTTCAGAATAATCCCCTCCGGCGTTACAGAAGAGAAACCGCATAGCGGAAAGAGGATTCAAGCAAATCTCTTTGGACGAAGCAGAATATGCGTGTTGCCTTGCTGGTCCCCTGCCTCTTCCCTTCCATTTCTAGCAGGCATTACCATTGCGGCTCCTACAGATCTGTTCTAACCATCTCTTTCTTAGTTTGCTGACGTCCGTTCGTCCTCCCGGCTTGTTTGAGAGAATTCCTCTGGATAGTCTTTCATTGACTATTCCTTATGTCTCCACCATTTGTTTCTATATTTCACGATCTATAATGTTCAGTTGTCTTATATCTTATTTTTAACTGCACAAAAACAGAATGACTCCTGATGGTCTACCAAAACAACTTATGAATTCTGTGGTGGGAGGAAAAATGTATTGAGTAAAAATTTTATATTTTTCAGGAGAGCAGCAGAAAGATTGAAATTGGTGTCAATTATAGAGCTTTTTTAATTAAGAGGTTTTTCCTGGATATTATTGGTTTATATTTCTTCTAAAATAGGCAATGTTGCTCATTTAACAAATTTCTTGATTATTTCCAAAAGTAGCCGCACTTAAGTCCTTTTAAGACTAGAACCCAAACTGAGTAGAAGGGATTATTTAAACATAAGCATGTCGAAATAAATGAGAAATGCAAATTATTAGGAATGCAAAATGGGTCTTAAACAATTATAGGACTGTTTACCCTGGTGCTTAAAGTTTTAAAAGGAAAGGGCATCAGTATGTGATAAAACGGCTAAAATACAAGTTAGACCTTTTTAATAGGGAAGCATGGAAAGTAAGCATGTGATGGTTTGTAAGGAATAAAGTATTAAATATTCTTAAGTCCTTTATTCCGTGTGCTCGATTCAAAAAGTACTTACGACATTTGGTAACGCACTATAAATCCAGTCAGGAGTCTTATTTGACTTTAACCGTTTTACCAGATTGTAGAGAATTGTTTCCGCTTTCAGAATATATAAAAATCTCATTTTCACAAAAAAATTGACATAAGACCTTTTTCCTCCCGGCCACAGAATTATAGGCGACAGTTGGTAAAATGAATTTAAGGAGACCAGGAAGTAGGTAAAAGATCCGTTCAGTTCTCAATTCGGAATGGCCACTAGTTTTCCAAACCTTGATTAAAGAGAACAAACCTAGTATCTTATTTTTAATTCTGATCCTTCTTATAATTTTATCATAATACTGATATTAAAAACCTCGTATCAGCGGCCTAGATTCAAATTTTCCCTTCTCTTTTACAGTCTACAGTTCACTCTGCTATATAGACAGCTTGTCACAGCCAAAGTTTTGTGAAATTTAATTTGTCTCTTTCCTTGTTTCTCTATCTAATCTTCTAGCATGTAGTTCCACAGATGTATAGTTGAAACTTTCCAACTTACGGTTGATATCAATTCCATCTACGAAGGATATACGCGACACTAAAAATCTGAAATCATTGATCTTCTCTACAACAGGCTTCGTTTTGCTTCTCGCTACTGAAGATCGTGTAGTTAATTTTAGAAATTTGTCCACAGCTGTGATGTAACAATTAGCATGTCTGACCATGAAACGAGCGGGCCCGGGTTCAAATCCCGGTTGGGACAAGAGACCTGGTTGTGGTCTTCTCCGGGATTTTCCCTTAACACTTTAAGAGCAAATGCTGGGTAACTTTCGGCGCTGGACTCTGGACTCATTTTGGTTTTATAATAAACGAATTATCAATCAATCTTCTTAATGTATCCAGCTGTTTGCTAACAACATAAAGTCCACTATAGTCCACTGTAGTCTATTCAGTTGTTGTTTTGCACGAGAAATGAGGGGTATTTTGATCGGTGTTCATTATAAATGCCTATTGCTAGTAGCCAGAGGTGGGGTGTAGTCAATATATACTGCAGGGCTGTGTCTTCTGCAACTGGTACTGATGATTTTAATTTACTTCTTTTGTGGTTTATGGATGGACAGTATAGAAGAATGTGTTCCAGATCTTCATCATGATTATTACACCACAGACAAGTAGGATTATCAGAAATGTGAATTCGGTGTAGGTACAATTGAGTGACAATGTGACCTGTTCTGGCTATTGTTAAAAATGTTTCAACATGTCTGGGCAAGTTTTTGTACATTTTCAGGTCATTTGGTTTCTTATGTTCAGACTGTAAAATTTTTCCTTTGTCAGAAGAGAGCGAATTGGTGATCCATAGGTTTGTAAAATGAGACTTTATTGAAGCAAAAGCATAAAACGAATAAAAAATATATCAATTCTATTCCTTATCAAATTATGTAGTTAATACACAACTCGTTGTGGATCTGGTAATCTGTCAAATTATTACCCGGTGATCTGCAAATCTGAGGTTAAATATGAAGTTTCTTTGATTAAGATTCCTGTTAAAGTGCAGTCATATATTGTGGGTCCCTATCACCACGGCATGGCACGTCCTCAGGTTGCGGATAGAGGAGACGGCCTCCAGATATTGAATAAGCAATCATGGACAGCCGATAAGGGATGGTCCTCCAGCTTGGGGGTTGGGCGAAGGGCTAACAACCCATCACTGTAAAAAAAATTGCTTGTTACGAATCCATACAATAAGCCTCGGAATTGGACTGATTCTCCGGCATGACCACAGCAAGATGGGAGGATAATATTAAAATGGATTTGAGGCAGGTAGGGGTATGATGATAGAGACTGGATTAATCTTGCACAGGATAGGAACCGATGGCAGGCTTATGTGAGGGCGGCAAGTCAATTCAATTCAATTTATTTGGCCATTAGACATACAGTTTTAGGCTTCGTCAGAATACATTGAAAAACATATAAACAAATTAAAAAAAACACTAATAAAAGAAACACTAAAATTTAAATAATACAATGAAAATATGAAATAATTTGAAACTTTTAAATTAAAGAAAACTAACTAAATTGCAATTAAACTTATTTATTAAAATACAATTTCGTACAAATTTGTGTTGAAAAACTCAGCAACAGAATAAAAAGGATTATTTAATAACCAATTGTAAAATCTAGTTTTGAAGCTATTGATTGGTAATTTATAATATTGACTGGGGAGCTTATTATATAATTTCATCCCCATAATTAAAAAGTTTTTGTTGCTCTTGTGTAATCTACAATATGGAATATTAATTTGTTCACTATTTCTAATTTCATGATCATGTATATTGGCCACTAATGAGTAATTGTCGATATTTTGTCGAGTGTAAAGTACTAGATCATATATATATATATATAATATATATATATATATAATATATATATATAATATATATATATATATATATATATATATATATATATATATATAATATATATATATATATACAAATTTATGATTGCTAAAATCCGTGATTGTCTGAAAAGTGGTCGACAATGTTCTAGATAGTTTCATTTACATAACATTCTAATGGCTTTCTTTTGTAAAATCAAGACGCTTCCAATTTTGGTTCCATTTCCCCAGAAAATTAGGGCATATCGGATTATCGACTGAAGGGAAAGAAAAGTAGGCACATCTTAAATAATTTTGAGAAACGCAAGTCGTTAATTTCTTTAACAAATATAAAACTCTTGATACCTTTGTGCATATATATTCGATATGCTTATCCCATGTTAAACTGGAGTCTATAAAAAGTCCTAGAAATTTTGTGTAGTTTAGTCTGTTGTCCTTATTTATTAGATAATTTAGGCTGAAAGTTATGTTGATAGTTTTTTCTTGGTTAAGCAAGAACCTGCGGGTTCCTTAAAAGCCATTTGTAAGTAAGTTAAAGTGCAGACCTAGCAAATTTATTTATCATTCTTTTATAGCATTGTATAGGTACAGATGAAAAGTGAGTGATAAACCGCTTATTTGTCGGACTGCAATTCAATGTATTCTTTCCTTAAATAACCTAATATCCTAATTTTTATATACAGGAACATCATTTTATTTTTACTAACATTCTTAATATTAACCTGGCTATACCTTTGGATCAACGGCGTTTGCTATCCCCTTCCACGACTGGAGTTCGATGATACTGGCGTAATGTACAAACAAATCACTTTACTAGGTATAGGAGGGAAGAAAAGTAGTTCATCCATTTCCGTAAACTAGGAAATATCGCGATTTTTTGGGTTTGATCATTTTCATTAGGTTTTTGTTTAATCAAAATACAGTACAGTATTAACAGTGAGTGTTTTTACTCACGAATGCGGGCGTATTCATTATGCAGTGTATATTATACTGTCTACAGCACATTAGCGTACAATATAGGGAATGAAGTGAAATTGAAAAATAATCATAATATGGATATTTAAACACATTTGTTAAAATGGTGGCCGTTCATTTCGATACAGGCTTCAGTTCTAATGTGTATATTATCACACTATAGAATATTGTATCTAATCCCAATTACCAGTTTCGTCCTTCGTACTAATAACTCATGTTGAAGTAATTCTGTACCTACTCTATAAAAGAGTGCCTTACGTCCTGTAAATTCAATCTTCACTTCTGCCCGATCCGAAAAGATAAAATTACTCAGACATGCTATCTACTGTCCGTCCAAGTGGTTATGTCGTCGGGTCATAGAAAGGAAGAAAATCACGCGACAGTTAATTACTTAACGAGGCCCTTTTATTTAAGTTATTTTAAACAGTTGTATAATATTACGTAGACGTCCAATTCCTAACAGAAATTAATGTTCTCAGAAAAGAGCTAAGACAGCCCAGCCACTAGCTGGCGAATAAAAGCTGGGGGGGGGGGGAACCGGGATACAACGTAAGCAAATGGACGACAGTACCTGTGCGAAAATGATTCAATATTGAAAGCTCTTTCGTCACTGGAAAACGTGAACATATTTTTGGAACGTACTGTTCACTATGACCGTAAGGCTACTAGGACTGTATATGCGATCTTGGATCTGTGTGGAGGACGGTTGAACTTCATTAGTAGAAGGGGTGGGAGTGAAATACATTTAAAAACTCAGGTACAATAAAAATTGAAGTAAAAATAAAATTATGTCCCTGTATCAGCTGTCTCTTTTTAGGATCAACATTTTAACTTTTAGCTATTATTAGTACAGTGGTCAGGCCATGAAATTTTTGAAATGGCCCACGTAGTTACGTTGATTTGCTGGAACTCGCTGGCCGCTGACAATTTTCTATCTTATTAATTCCGTGTTGTTTCTAGTCTAGGTTGTAATTTACATTGAAATGGAGTAGATGCTGTATTTTAAGAATATGCGCATTTAATAGAAGGTAATATTTGCATGTCGGAATGAATTTATATTGAAAACTGTTTTATTCACCAATTCGTTCCACAAAGGAAGCAATCCTTTTCTTTTTTGTAGTCTGAACTTTTTTGTTAACATTTTCAACAGCCGGATGTCTCGCAATCCATACGATGTGTGTGGCGTGCCGAAGAAATAAATCGATGTTAACACAAAGATGCCTGTTATTTCCATTATCATCATCATCCCACAGCTTTTCCAACATTGTTACTCTTCTGTGTGGGCGGGTGCATGCAAAATGGAGTTAAGCACGACACGAATATGGCGTATCTACATTCAGATCCTCATTTACGAAAGCAGTGAAAAAGGAAGTATGATATTTTACCCAATGTAACATGAAGATTCAATCATATTAAATCCAACAAAAACAGCAGCTTTCTACAAATTATGAATAATAATAATAATAATAATAATAATAATAATAACAACAATAATAATAATAAATAATAATGATAATGGTAATGATAATAATAATGATAATGATGGTAATAATAATGATAATAATAATGATATCAATAATAATAATAATAATAATAGACTAAATAATGATGATAATAATAATAATAATAAGAATAATAACAACAATAATAATAATAAATAATAATGATAATGGTAATGATAATAATAATGATAATAATAATGATATCAATAATAATAATAATAATGATAATAATAGACTAAATAATGATGATAATAATAATAATAATAAGAATAATAATGATGATAACAATAATAATGATAATAATATGATAATAATAATAATTATTATTTATTTATTTATTTATGTATTATTTATTTATGTACTTATTTATTTATGCATTTATTTACTTACTTATTTACTTACTTACTTATTTACTTACTTATTTACTTATTTATCTATTTATTTATCTATCTATTTATTTATTTATCTATTTATTTATTTATTTATTTATTCATCTATTTATCTATTTATTTATCTATTTATCTATCTATTTATTTATTTATTTATTTACTAATATTTATTGTGCTGTACAACAGCCTGGGGCCAATAACAGTTCAGCACAAGATAAGTGTTAGCACAAGATTTGCAATATACAAGGAATAACCAAACAGTGCATACAAATAATTATTAAAATTACAGACAAATGCAAATAAACAATAATGACAAAATGAATAGATAACAAAAACAGTGCATACAAATAATGATGATAATAATAATGATAATAATAATAATAATAATAATAATAATAATAATAATGCCTTCTTATTCATTACAGTACCGTAGGTGTTTAATGCATTTTCTTAAACATTCAAGGGAATACATTTATTTTGCTGAACAATCAATTTTTTATTTACTAATACTATTTTACGAATATGTTTTATCGATCCTAGATTTAAGTTCAGGTTATAGTCTTCTATGTTCTACACCATGTGAACTTTTCTTGTTATTTGGTTCGTGTCAGGGAACACAATACATTTTTATCGCTCTTTTTATCACCATTATGATACTACAACTGAGTATGATATACGGTACAATAAATATATCACACTTTAGATTAAGTAAAACAGCCAATAGTCATAAATATTTACAAGTTAAATCCTCTAAAGGGAGTCTGTACTTCCACATCTTTCAATATTAAATTCCTCAATTTTGGGTGCACTTTTCTCAGAAGTTATAAAAGATACAAATGTAGAATACAATAGGGCATATGTAACATATCTTTATGTATATAACCGGTTAAATAAATTTAAAATTCCACTGAGCGGTTGACAAAAAAAAATTCATTGATAACATTTTTGCATTAAGAATAACTGCCAATTATTTTCATTTCTGCTGAAGATAGAAATAAACTTAATTCTTTAACCTACTGTGTAAAATGCCATCACATTGATATTGTATATTAATTTCAGCCTTCTGATTACAATACTTTATGAGAAAAGTGCACCAATGTCACAAAAAATAAGAAAGTGCAGAAAAATGGTGTCAAAGTTTTCATATCTTGCCATGTTAAATTCCTCAATTTTGAGTGCACTTTTCTCAAAAGTGATAAAGGAAAGAAACGTAGAAAAAATAGGATACATGTAACATACTTTTATGCATACAACCGGCTAAATAAATTTAAAATTCCAATCAGCAGTTGGCAAGAAACAATTTTTCATTGATAACATTTCTTACATTAAGAATTACTACAATATTTTTTCTGAAGATAGGGCTAAAAGCTGACAGTTAGAAGAAATAAAATCGTATTATCATTTTACGCATATTAAACTACCGAATAACGATAAAATTTTGTTAAAATTCGTTGTACAGACTCCAATCTTACACAAATTTTAAGATAATTACATTTACATTCTTTAACAATCTTTCACAAATTGTAAGAGAAATACATTTAAACACAGTTTGTAAAACAATTTCCAAATGGCTAAAAAGAAAAATCTATACACTAAATGAATTTCTGTTATGGAATATTCCAGGCACTGAAGATTTTTGAAAATATAAATTGTAATTATTCTATGTCATATTATTAATATATTTCTTATCTATGTATGTATTTTATAAAATATTTGGGGCTAAAAGGGATGAAGTTACAGGAGAATGGAGAAAGTTACACAACGCAGAACTGCACGCATTGCATTCTTCACCTGATATAATTAGGAACATTAAATCCAGACGTCTTAGATGAGCAGGGAATGTAGCACGTATGGGCGAATCCAGAAATGCATATAAAGTGTTAATTGGGAGAACGGAGGGAAAAAGACCTTTGGGAAGGCCGAGATGTAGATGGGAGGTTAATATCAAAATGGATTTGAGGGAGGTGGGATAGGATGATAGAGACTGGATTAATCTTGTACAGGATAGGGACCGATGGCGTGCTTATGTGATGGAGGCAATGAACCTGCGGGTTCCTTGAAAGCCATTTATAAGTAAGTTGTATTTTATTAATGGCAGAAGTAAAGGCTGGTTCACAATAAACTGGGAAGGAGAACCAGAATGAAAACGAGAAGCAGAGAACGTGAATATGAAAATTTTTGATTCACAATAAACCGAGAACGTAGACGACTATGCACATCGATATACCTGTCAATAACGATATGTAAAGTCGATATTACGCATTCTGATGTTATTTGTGTATAATTGACCAATGGCGTTCTCTCATGAGTACAAGGCAGCCAACATAAACACAGGTTAACCAACTTCGAAATTTCAACTGAAACATTTCATTAGGTACGGTACTATAAATATGCCCATGCATCTTTATTATCACAACCTATTTTAAGTCTACCATAACGTAAAATAATTAGAGAAGAAACATTTGTAATAGAACAAAAATGAACACAACTGTAGTTATTGAATTGAAGCATGAATATGTAGTGTGTAATACAACCAATACAGTAATAAAATATGATTCACTTATGATCGGTGTTCAAAGATGCAGCTATTGAAAGCCACGTATTCTTCTTCTTTTCTCATCTTTATACGAGACGCGCCGCTTATCGTAAACATGAGGATTTTCCTCAACACTCAATATTAGAATCTCATCAAATAAAACTTGCTCCATGATGCACAGCACAGAACAAAATAATGCATAGGTTATGTCACGATCTTCTTGCTACAAAATATACGACAACAAAATAGCTTTTAGACGGCAATAGAATGAATCTAGTGGCCTGTGATCGGAAACGTGAACGCCAAAGTTGAAACTTGGCCAACTCTCCGTTCCCGATCCCGGGCTCCGACAAGGTTTTCGTTAATTGTGAATGCTCACATTTAAATGTACACATTTTAACAATTTTACCGTTTTCGTTTTCGTTCCGATTCTCGTTTCCGGTTTATTGTGAACCAGCCTTAAGTCTTATTATTCTGTCGTACCAGATCTACTTCTTTGCTGGAATTCAATCGCAGGAATGCAATTGTGTGTGGTGAAATTCCGGCAGAAAAGTCAGAAAACAAATTCTATCACGTTGTGGGCCACTGGTTTTATTGCAGCAGTCAGTAGACGATTTCGACGCGAGAAGCTGACGCGTAGTGCGAAGATGAGTGGGTATTGATGTGATTATTCTTGGATTGTGAGCATTGGATTCGAGCCAGATTTCATTGTTTAATTGCAGTACAGTTACAGTTGTGTATTCATCGACAAAACAAGAAAAGGTCAAGGAAGATGTGTTTAAAACTTTAATAAACATTGAAATCAATCATTTGCGAGATAATCAGCTACATTGAAATCTACGAGTAATTTATTATGTACTTGCAGAAAACTGAAGTAGAACAAATCATATCTAAGTTCTTGAGTTGTACAATGGAGGCTAATGGGTAGGATCCCGACAAACTTCAAATCGATTCTCCTTCCCTGACGCAATGGTGTGTTTTATAACACACAAACTAGAACAGCAGATGCTTTTATAGTATATTCTTTTATAAGTTTGCTAAGTGCAATATAACAGAATCGAGGAAAAGTTAAATAAAAACCAGGCAGTCTATTTCTTTACATTTTCGAGATTTTGTTATGAGCGCATACCAAACACGTAACGTAGATCATCTCTTGTATGATCATATCGCTGTCAAAAGCGCAAAACCTCGTTCAGTCCTGAGAACCAAAATTCTTACAGCTGAAATAAAACTTACTGTTCCATGTTAAAATTTCTTGACATATGAAAACTGTGATTTACAGTGTAAATATCCTGTGATATGCCCATGGCAAAACACAGGTTGTATACTCAATACAAACAAATTAAAAAAAAAACTGTGATTTTGAGATAATTTTATGAATCATACTTTTGTTCATAGTCAATCAAATTTAACGCAGAACAGTTTTATTGCATTCCTGAAGATTTTGGTTCTCAGGACAAATGAGGTTTTGCACTTTTGCCAGCGATATTTTTCTCTTATTTTTTTGTATTCAGAATATAAATTTCGCTATCGTATTTTGTAATGAAAACTTTATCGCAGGTTAATTTGTTTGATAAATAGTTCATGTTTTAAGAGGACTTTACGTGCTGTTCTTATGGAATGTGTACAATGGCGTTCAAAGATACCTAACCTCTACTAATCGATAGTAAGTGATAATTTGTTCGTGTAAGTGTGGTTTCTTTAGTTATTTACTTATATGGATAGATGGCGGAGGTAACAGCGTCGCCAATAGTACATAAATATACCCGCATTATAGTATTCAAAATTTAATTTCCCTCTAATGATTGTAAAAAACGCCAGGTTTAGCGGAAAACCGCTGATACTGCCAGTTATGAGAGTAATTCCAAAATGGCCATTTCCTGCTATGTACACTTACCATTTGCCTTCGAAATCCCCAAACATACTCGTAGTTAACACAGGAATTTTTTATTCTACTAAATTTTCTTGAAGCAAGTAAAGCGATAGAGTTGGAAATAAATCCCGAAAAGACTAAATATATGATTATGTCTCGTGACCAGAATATTGTACGAAATGAAACTATAAAAATTAGAGATTTATCTTTTGAAGAGGTGGAAAAATTCAAATATCTTGGAGGAACAGTAACAAATATAAATGATACTCGGGAAGAAATTAAACGCAGAATAAATATGGGAAATGCCTGTTATTATTTGGTTGAGAAGCTTTTGTCATCCAGTCTTCTGTCAAAAAATCTGAAAGTTAGAATTTATAAAACAGTTATATTACCGGCTGTTCTGTATGGTTGTGAAACTTGGACTCTCACTTTGAGAGAGAAACAGAGATTAAGGGTGTTTGAGAATAATGTTCTTAGGAAAATATTTGGGGCTAAGAGGGATGAAGTTACAGGAGAATGGAGAAAGTTACACAACGGAGAGCTTCACGCATTGTATTCTTCACCTGACATAATTAGGAACATTAAATCCAGACGTTTGAGATGGGCAGGACATGTAGCACGTATGGGCGAATCCAGAATTGCATATAGAGTGTTAGTTGGGAGGCCGGAGGGAAAAAGACCTTTGGGGAGGCCGAGACGTAGGTGGGAAGATAATATTAAAATGGATTTGAGGGAGGTGGGATATGATGGTAGAGACTGGATTAAACTTACTCAGGATAGGGACCAATGGCGGGATTATGTGAGGGCGGCAATGAACCTCCGGGTTCCTTAAAAGCCAGTAAGTAAGTAAGTAAGTACGTAAGTAAGTAAGTAAGTAAGTAATTTTCTTGAAACATTTCCACAAATAACTATCATCTCACTGCTAGGAAGGAGCCATATTTGAAATATGATGAATGATCTTTCCTTTTTTTTTTTTTTTTTTGATATTATCAATAATCTCCTGAACTATGTATAGCTAGTATTGGAAACAATTTGACTCTCGATATTTTCGATAGTTAAGATTATAGCTATCAATTGTATCGATAGTAGGCCTACTATCGACTAACGCCCATCACTAATGGAACCTTGGTCGATTAAACGAACGTCCCTTTGTTACAAAATGTTTTTTTTTTTAGATCGGCGACTCTTCGTAAATATCCATCGACACCTTGAAATAGGCATGAATGAATAAGACCCAATCGCAAGATAATCTCAAGGTATTTTCATCAATTTATGAAGTCATTTCTAGCTGTACTGAACAAGAATCCATCTGATCGTACACTCCGAGTAAGAGACAAAGATTCATTTCATCGTACAGTACATATCTCGCAAATGCGGGCCTCCTCAGTCATAGGATCACTTTATTCCTTACTTACTTACTTACTGGCTTTTAAGGAACCCGAAGGTTCATTGCCGCCCTCACACAAGCCCGCCATTGGTCCTTATCCTGAGCAAGATTAATCCATTCTCTGTCATCATATCCCAGCTCCCTCAAATCCATTTTAATATTATCTTCCCATCTACTTCTCGCCCTCCCTAAAGGTATTTTTCCCTCCGGCCTCGCAACTAACACTCTGTATGCATTTCTGGATTCGCCCATTCGTGCTACATGCCCTGCCCATCTCAAACGTCTGGATTTAATGTTCCTAATTATGTTAGGTGAAGAATACAATGCGTGCAGTTCTGTGTTGTGTAACTTTCTCCATTCTCCTGTAACTTCATCCCTCTTAGCCCCAAATATTTTCCTAAGAACCTTATTCTCAAACACCCTTAACCCATGTTCCTCTCTCGAAGTGAGAGTCCAAGTTTCACAACCATAAAGAACAACCGGTAATATAACTGTTTTATAAATTCTAACTTTCGGATTTTTTGACAGCAGACTGGATGATAAAAGCTTCTCAACCGAATAATAACAGGTATTTCCCATATTTATGCTTTGTTTAATTTCCTCCCGAGTATCATTTATATTTGTTACTGTTGCTCCAAGATATTTGAACTTCTCCACCTCTTCAAAAGATAAATTTCCAATTTTTATATTTCCATTTCGTACAATATCCCCGTCACGAGTCATAATCATATACTTTGTCTTTTCGGGATTTACTTCCAACCCTATCTCTTTACTTTCTTCCAGTAAAATTCCCGGTTTTCCCTAATCGTTTGTGAATTTTCTCCTAACATATTCACGTCATCTGCATAGACAAGCAGCTGATGTAGCCCGTTCAATTCCAAACATTCTTTGTTATCCTGGACTTTCCTAATGGCATACTCTAGAGCAAAGTTAAAAAGTAAAGATGATAGTGCATCTCCTTGCTTTAGCCCACAGTGAAATGGAAACACATATGACAGAAACTTACCTATACGAACTCTGCTGTACGTTTCACTGAGACACATTTTAATTAATCTAACTAGTTTCTTGGGAATACCAAATTCAATAAGAATATCATATAAAACTTCTCTCTTAACCGAGTCATATGCCTTTTCGAAATTTATGAATAACGTTAGTGCGACCGTTAATGGAATACGGAACTACATGTTGGAATCCCTATAGAATGTATCAGATAAATTCCTTAGAAAGGATCCAGTATAGGGCAGATAAATTTATTAAAGGTAAAAGAGAAGATGGAAACGATAGGATAAAAGAACTTAAATGGGAAACTTTGGAAAACAGACGTAGGAAAAATAGAATAACATCATTGTATAGAGCACATCTTGGTCAGAAAGCACGGGTAGACATAACGGCTCGGTTAGAAAAGCCAACGTACTATGGTAGGAACGATCATGATTTTAAAATCAAATGTAGGAAACAGAAAACGGATGTAGGTAAATTCTCATTTTTAAATAGAACTATAAATGATTGGAATGACCTACCTGCAGCGGTCTTTGAGGGCTGCCCTTCCTTAAGGAGTTTCAAGAATAATTAAAAAAGTTCTGTATCAAGTGCAAATTAAAATTAAGGTGACATTTAACATTTAATTTTTTAAGGTGACATGTATTTATTTAGCGTGACGAGTTACTTCCTTGGTTTGAATTGTAAATTATTTAAAAATAGCGTGTAAGAGGGCCTTAGACTAGAAATGTTTAGTTTAAATGTAGTTATGTTTATAAGTACAGTATGCATAAGGGTGTAATTATTTGACTTATTGGAACTGTTGTATCAGTGAAGCGAGGTGAGTCAGTGGAGTTATGGTTTTACAGTGCAGTGAATAGTTCCGATCAGTGATAATTTATAGCGTCAATGAAATGTGTTCTATAGTGTCAGTGAAATGTGTTATAGTGTGTCAGTGAAATGTGTCCTAACGTGTCAGTGAAATGCGTCATAGTGCCACTACAGTGAGTGAGATGAGAATAAAGTGAAATACTATTGAAACTTATGTAGGGCCTATACATAATTATGTAGGTTGTAATGTAAAATTAGGCATTTTATTTATGTTTTATTATTATTATGTTAAATTATATTGTGTATTCTTATTGTATTGTGTATAAAATTGTATTGTGTATTGTGTAATTGTATTGTGTATTGTAAATTTATTGTGTATTGCTTATCATTTTTTTTTGTGCTTGCCCACTTGCAGTGTAAATACTTACATACATACATACATACATACATACATACATACATACATACATACATACATACAAAAAAACTGATGCACTGTACCCTTATACTCCCATTTTTTCTCCATTATCTGTCGAATACAAAATATCTGGTCAATAGTTGAACTATTACGCCTAAAACCACACTGATGATCTCCAATAATTTCATCTACATATGGAGTTAATCTTCTCAAAAGAATATTGGACAAAATTTTGTACGACGTCAACAAAAGTGATATTTCTCGAAAGTTACTACAGTTAGTCTTGTGCCCCTTCTTAAAGATAGGTACGATTATGGACTCCTTCAATTGTTCTGGTATTCCTACAACACCAAAATAAGGTTAAAAAAGGCACCCTTGACCCTTTATGTTACAGTGATATTGCAGTTATTCCGTGCCCGGGGGATGGAAACGCTGCAAACAAATTATGCAAACTTATCCGACCTTGAAGTTTAAGGTTAGGAATAATGTTCTAAATTACCCAGAAGAACAAGAAAGTAATTTCTTCTCCTCTCTTCCTTCACAAATACACGTGGGAGGGCAGGAAATCGTGTGTGCAAGTACAGCACGAAGCATCTGCGTTTCATCGGAAGTGAATTGCTTAATTAAAACATGAGTCAGAATCATGTCCGGAATTGTATCGTATAAAATCATATTTTTAATCTAAAATCATGCCGCTGGTACAAAAGCTACACGTATGCTTTAACGATGCGAGATATTCCACTGTTTTTTACTGTTGCTAGCGCTCACAGATGAAACAAGATGTTGCTAACAACATTCGCGTGTTGTCTTTGCTATAATGAGTTAATCACGCTATTTCGCTCCGGTCGCTATGCAACGCAAAACAAAGCAAAAACAAATGGCGAATGTTGCACGCGAATTACAGCAAATAAACTTTGTTATGACTTACTTTGCTGGAAGAATGTGATAATCGTTCTCATTATGAAAGTTATACTGCTATGGTAAGAATGTTAATTGTAGAAACTAATACCGTATTAGGACTTTATATAGCTAGCAAAGAAAGACAACACGAGAGCTTAAATGAACTGAAACTTGGTGGATGGAATTAATAGGCCTACTCATTTTCTAAAGTAACTTCTTTACATACATCAAGTTTCATTTGATCTGCAAGGTGCATAATAAATACCATCAAACACCAGAGCGCAGGCCTAATAGACTGTAAAAAATTACAAATGGAGTAGGAATCTATAGTGTGATCCGTTTGGGTATGGATAATATTAATTTATTAATATGAAGCTATTATGACAGTAGAAATACTACATTACGCAACGAGCCTATAATGGTAGTAAATAAGACGCGAGTATGTTTATGAAACGAGCGCAAGTGAGTTTCATAATTTTCATACGAGCGTCTTAATTACCATTATAGGCAAGTTTCATACGACTTTTTATGCTCGACCATATTTCTAACTTGAAATTATTCATAAGTATTCATGTTATTCTTACTGTTCTCCAACCAGGAGATCAACCGTGAAAGGAATGTGCTTACTATTGCGTCATCTATTGGAGCGAAGTAGATATATAATATCATCGTTATAACGTCTGTTTAAAAACCATGCGCTCTCCTGCATTTGTTATTTCCTGTATGGAGAGATTAAAAGACCAGGAGATTATCAGTGATCTAATTTTGTAACTAGGGTAGTATAAACATGTGTGTATCAATGTTATTGTTTGTGCTGTGACAGCGAGCCAATAGAGATAAGAGTACCCACGTGTGTGACCTTATGACATCTTATGACAACATTCATTCACAGCATTACTCCCTTTCGTCTCATCCGGCAGAGACTTTCTCGTGGTTGGAGCACAGTATCTGACTGGGGAGCGGAACTGACCTTGTGTAGTATCTCGTAAATTGTGAGATGTGCGCAGACGCGAAAGTATTGATTTTTTCCGAGACACAAATGTCATTGACCTTGATATAATCTAGAGAGTAAAATAAACATTAATCTTGATATAACCTTGAAATTGATTTAGACGTTGAAGAACGAGATGACAAATTGAATTTATTTGAATATTATTTACAATTAACGCTAATTAATATAGTAACAGAACATAACCTTCTGCGACAGTATTGGATTTCCAGCATCCGTGACGTTTCGCTAGTTGTCTTTCGATTGCATATCCGAGAATAATCGATACTTGCGCTTTCATATTGCTACAATGGTGTTTTCTGATTGGTGGAACACCTGAACTTTAATGAATAGGTGTACTTTAATGAGGTCCATTAAAGGGCTGCTACCAGGTGTATAATTACTACATTTCGGCATGGTCGAGCATAAAAATTACTATGTATTGCTGGTTATATTATGATTAAAATATGGGAGTTTCCATATATGACACTCAACAATACATAATCTGAAAGGATAAATGAAAATCGTAGATGATTAAAATAGCTACTACAAATCAACAACGGGCACAATATGTTCTTTCGTATGCTAAATTTGAGCGGATTAAAAGCGTTCAAAGGGAATTTCGACGTGAGTATGGTGTGCGTAATGTACCTAAATACGATTCCATAACGTTGTGGTATCGAACATTTGCAGAAGCAGGTTTTTTGTTAAAAAGAACCGTGCAGGAGGTCGCAGGCGAAATAAAGTACGAGAAGCAGCTAACTCCCCAGATCTAACCCCTCCTGACTTCTTCGTGTAGGGTTTTGTTAAAGACAATGTCTATTCACTCAAATATTTCTCTAGCAATGTTACAGCTTGAAAATTTTCGTCCAAGTTCAATGGGATTAGTTGTACTATCGCGGATGGTGCTGCTGTATGCACTGTTTTAAACTCGGTCTCTATTTCCCACACACTTTCTCGTCGATTATTCCGCCCTCGTAAATTACTCTTTCGTACCTCCATGCACCACGCTCCGGTTTGTTAGAAATTCTCCGATTAGTTGCTCCGCATGACGCAAGGTTTCGCACGTCGGGATAGGACATGTCCAAAGCTCGGAACTTGGGGACTTGTGTGTCGTGTGCATGAGTAAGGTTAAGGTACAATGTACACAAAGCTTACGCTGCAAGTGCTCAGGGACAGTCGTGTGTACTAAGAAAGTGGTCACATCGAATGACAAGAAGATGGACGAAGAAACTGTGTCGTGTCGAATCCAATGACATTGAGAGAATTACAGGTAAACGGTCTGAGGAATTAGAAAAATACATATTATTCGAATGGGTATTATAGAACTTTGAAAATACGGTTTTTAAGTTTTAGGTACAGAATTTCGTGGAGGAATTCGGAGGAGATACGTTATTTTCTTCGAACAGGAAGTTTATATTTTGTAAGTTGTGCCACACACAAACTAGAGGCATTCATTGAAAGATAGTGCAGTCCCTTAAATTGTGCAGTCCCTTGAGTTTGTGGAAAATTTGTCCATAGCCATTGGATCAAGTAGTAGTGACACACAAATTGAAAACTATTTTCGAGAAAAATTGAGGATACACTTATTTTTCTTAGACACGAGATCAGCTACCAACTGCTCAAAATCGAACGAAAAACAGTGACAGTGAAAATATTCAGTATTTTAAGTTTGCTCTCAGTGGAAATAAAATTTTCTCGTTTCAAATTAGGTTTAACTAACAGGCGAAGAAGTTATGGGTTCGAAAATCTTGGAATATATGTAGTCATACACTGTAATAAAATGTACAGAGCAGAACTGTAAAGTTTCTCATGTTTATTTTTATTATATATTATAAAACAAAAATTGGACTTAAATAAAAAAAAAACGAAAGATTATGTACAATGAAAAAAAAGTAAAAGCCGAATTTCTGCATACATTTCAACCAACTCACAACGTATTTTCAACACAACTCCATCATCAACTCTTAAACTATAAAATTACGTGTTTCAACCTATCGTAATACTATCAATATGTTGTTGCATCAGACCTGACAGTACTTCCGCGCTAGAAGCGGGAGTTTGTTGATACTGAAGTCCTGTCGCTTAACCACGTGCAAAGACACAAGTCCCCAAGTTCCGAGCTTTGGTCATTTTCGTGTAACTAAAAATACGGAATATTATTTGTCTACAGAGCCAACTGCTGTCCATGGTAGTTATTTATTACGACGATATTTTTTTTTCACTCGAATTTCTCCTTTCACGCCATAATTTGTCCTCAAAATATTAATATGAAGATAGCCCTGGAACTCGTTAGAATTCCGTGATGATGCAACTAGTCAACCAGGTAACATAACACCAAAAAATTATAATGTTAACACAGTGAAGTCGTTATTACTTACTCACAAATGGCTTTTAAGGAACCCGAAAGTTCATTGCTGCCCTCACATAAGCCCGCCATCGGTCCCTATCCTGTGCAAGATTAATCCAGTCTCTATCATCATATCCCACCTCCCTCAAATCCATTTTAATATTATCCTCCCACCTACGTCTCGGCCTCCCCAAAGATCTTTTTCCCTCCGGCCTCCCAACTAACACTCTACATGAATTTCTGGATTCGCCCATACCGTACGTGCTACATGTCCTGCCCATCTCAAACGTCTGGATTTAATGTTCCTAATTACGTCAGGTGAAGAATACAATGCGTGCGGTTCTGCGTTGTGTAACTTTCTCCATTCTCCTGTAACTTCATCCCGCTTAGCCCCAAATATTTTCCTAAGCACTTTATTCTCAAACACCCTTAATCTCTGTTCCTTTCTCAAAGTGAGAGTCCAAGTTTCACAACCATACAGAACAACCGGTAATATAACTGTTTTATAAATTCTAACTTTCAGATTTTTTGACAGAAGACTAGATGACAAAAGCTTCTCAACCGAATAATAACAGGCATTTCCCATATTTATTCTACGTTTAATTTCCTCCCGAGTGTCATTTATATTTGTTACTGTTGTTCCAAGATATTTGAATTTTTCCACCTCTTCGAAGGATAAATCTTCAACTTTTATGTTTCCATTTCGTACAATACTCTGGTCACGAGACATAATCATATACTTTGTCTTTTCGGGATTTACTTCCAAATCTATCGCTTTACTTGCTTCAAGTAAAATTTCCGCAAGGTTACTTATGTACTTATTTATTTATTTACTTATTTACTAATCTATTTATTGAAATAACAGTACATCAGTAAGTCAATATTTTAATCGGTTATTTGACAACACTGTATAAACTGCGTCCTATCTACTGTCGGTAGAAATGGTGGTAAAGGATAGTATTTAATGAGAATGAGATGAATTCAGAGTTTTGTCGTAATATTACCTGACATTCACCTTACAGCTATGGCAAAGTCTCGGAAAAATCCAACTGAGTAATTAGTCTAAGAGAGATTCGAAATCATGGTCGACCGTAGCCTCGAATTAGGGTCCAACTTACTACCTCTGAGTTAAGCTAGTAGCTCCTGAGTTATTATTTATAGGCAGTGAATGACAGGATTATCGTCATTAAATAATGTAATCCGTGTTTCTTCTCTAACCATCAATATCGATTATTGGTCAGTATGATATTTCTCTATAACCTGTAACAGTAAACATAGAAATTTATAGGAATAATGCTATTGGATACGTTCAGTCAAGCGCGAAAACGTCAAGTGTATTATGAAGTGAAAAATGTGTCCTACGTACAGCTGACGAGAGATATATTGCTCAATATATCACACATAAGACTTCAGCAACAATAGATGTCATTGTAAATTTAAATAGCAATACTGATATAAGTGAAAAACGAACTAACTACAGGAGAGCTTGATACACTGTGTCTAACTCGGTAATACTTGTATTGTGTGTGTTTTTAATTGGTTTGTTTTACGATACTTTATCAACTGTGATGGTTATCTAGTGTGAGTGAAGTGAAGGTGATAATGCAAGCAAAATGAGTCCAGGGTCCAGCGCCGAAAGTTACCCAGCATTTGCTCTTAATGGGTTGAGGGAAAATCCCGGAAAAATCTCAACTAGATAACTTGTTCGAATCAGGATTTATTTATTTATTATGTTTTGCTAATAATTGTAACATAAAATATAATATATAGCTCGCCCCTGAAAGAGTAGAACTCGTGCTCAGGGGCGGATTCCTGAATTGAAATTAATAATTATACAATACAATTTGTCTTATGTCTACTATGCAATTATAGTATATAAATTTAAATTTACAATTTTTCAATTTTTATAAAATCCATACATAACTTTTTAAATTGAATACTAGAACTATTAGAATTGACAAGATTAGGATATTTAAATAGAAATTTGTTATATATTCTTGGGCCTAAATTACTACTATGATTAAATACTGATTGAACCCGGACCTGCTCATTTTATGGTCAGAATGCTAACCGTTACTCTACAGCAATGGACGTGTCTTGTTTTATGATATCACGCCTATTTTTTTACTTGGTTATTTAACGACGCTTTATCAACTAGTAGGTTATTTAACGTCGATGGAATTGGTGACAGCGTGATGGTGTTTGGCGAGATGAAGCCGAGGATTCGCTATAGATTACCTGACATTCGCCCTACTGTTGGGGAAAACCTTGGAAAAAAAAAACCCAACAGGAAATCAGCCCAAGCGGGAATCAAACCCGCGCCCGAGTGCAACTCCGGATCAGCAGGCAAACTCGCTACCGCCAGTGGCTACGTTTTAGAATAATATGACTTTTTTTTAAATTTTATCCCATTTTATTGACATTTATATCAAGAGCTATAACTCATAGATTGCGAATATATTATGAAATGTCATATTTCTCATTAACATAGACAACTTTCAACGTAAAATGAACTCCACGCATGTTCCGTATGAAGTTGTGTTCATTCTGTGTAAGTAGTGACGAAATTAATTGGCAACACAGCTCATTCCTCAAGTATGTAGTCCCAAATACTACGCATACATTTCACTTCCTTGGTAGTGCCACAGAAACGTAAACAAAGTCAACGAGTCTGAATCAGTTTACAAAGACAAGCAAAAATAAACAAACAAACCAAGAGATAGAAAAGTTAGACTAGAAGTGAAAATAAATGAACAGATAAACTAGCAAACAAGAATTTAAGCACTCTACCGCATTAAGGAAACAAAATAATGTAAGACTATTCGAGGAATCTTCTAAAATCCCACACATAAGCGTAAAAGAAACATTGAAACGCATTCCAAGAACGTTTGTTGTGATAGTCGAATTAGTATCAGAGGGTCTCAGTATATTTGCAACTGAAGCTTTCCGTAATTATTGTGCTGGTTTGTTTGTGGAATTTGGGAATTAGCAGTTCTCACAACAAAGTCAAAGATATGATAGAAATATGGCAACTAATGCAGGGTCATAAATCAGAACTGGAAGCAGTCAATGGAATGAACACTGTCGTCCACTTGGATGCTACGCTACACCGGGGCTATTTCTGGGCTCGCGTGTATTGCCGCGCACCACACGTGGGCTGCTTCGCCTCACAGATCTGGAAATTCATCGCGTGATAATGGATTGTGGTTCGCATCTGTCTGACGTATGCATAAAGTCCGTATTAAGGTATGGATCGACCCGTAGAATGGCAATTTTTCTTCAAAAAATGATATTTTTTCTCATATTATAGTCTGATTCTTTTATTATATATATATATATATATATATATATATATATATATATATATATATACATATATTAGCCGTACCCGTGCGCTCCGTTGCACCCGTTAGAAATAAATATAAAGTAATTACATAATTAAAATAGGACGTTTGATCCAGAGAACATTCGTGTTTGATAGAAGGATAAATCGTTTAATATGTTACTTAATTTAAATTGCATCCAAATAATTAAAATGCGATCATTTTGGTCCACAGTCCACTCATTGGTGCAATGACAATTCCTTTAACATGTTTCTAATTTTTATTACATGCAACCATAATTTAATGAACGTTGACATCATTTAGATTTAATGTGTATACTTTATTTTACTTGTTATAGGTTTCCATTGAATTATAATAATAACTTAATTTTAGCCCTTGTTTTCTACGTATTCAGTAAATGGCGTTTGGCCCACTATGGTTCTGAACCCTTCAAATAACTTAAAATTATATTATATATTACATTATATATTATATTATATTACATTACATTACATTACATTATATTATATTATATTATATTATATTATATTATATTATATTATATTATATTATATTATATTATATATTACATTACATTATATTATATCAGACCTTACTGCAATAACATTATAGCATTATTCCGTCTAGAGAAACTACACTTTCCAATGGTGAAATAATAATTAATTATACAAATCGGTTAATTTAGCTTCCGATATTACTTCATACAAGCACAGAAACATTCTCTGTAGGCTATCTTTCATAGCTTTCGATTGTTGCTGTCCAAGGCCCCTTATAGACGAAGTCATTTGTTTTTTATTTCATAATACGGCCTTAGATGGCAGTTATTTTAATTTTAAAACTCATTTATCTCATTAAATATCAGTCCTATCAAAATTTTTCAAGGAATAACACTTATCGAAAATTATTTTTAAAGAAACTTTTGTTATGTAATATTTAAAAAAAAAAACAATAATAAGCGAGATATTTCGATTAATTTAATTGAGGCCCCCTTATAACCCCCCTTTTAAATAATGTATTTTGAATGCCATATAGCCTAAAATTTAAGTTACAACGAACATAATTTATATTCCAATTTTCATCGAAATCCGTTCATCCATTATCGCGTGAAAAGGTAACAAACATACAGACATACAAACAAAAATTTCAAAAAAGCGATTTTCGGTTTCAGGGTGATTAATTATATATATTAGGACCAATTATTTTTGGAAAATCGAAAATTACCAGAAAAATTTCAGCTACAGATTTATTATTAGTATATATATATATATATATATATATATATATATATATATATATATATATATATATATATATATTAATTTGTCCTACAGAATTTAACTGCAATATTGACAATATTTTAGGAGAAAAATTCGCTCCGGCGCCGGGGATCGAACCCGGGTCCTTGGTTCTCTCAGCTAGCAGTGCATAATAACTGCGGATTCCCGGCCAACAAGTCACTCAGCTGAGTGCGCTCCTAGTATAATGGCAGTTGACATTGGATACACGTCAACATAAATATGCCTAACTTGGAGTCAGGCCACAAAGGGAAACATCGAAGGAGAAACCAAGGACCCGGGTTCGATCCCCGGCGCCGGAGCGAATTTGTCTCCTAAAATATCAACTGATTCTTTTAGTTTTTAAAAATATATAACATGTTTAGGTTTTCCTACTATTGATGGACGAAATTTAATTTTTTCATACTCCATGCTTGCGCCAAGAAGTGGGTTAAATCTATTTACAAAAAGCTTTACAGACTCCAGTATGCTGAGCAGGTGTCTGCATGACAAGACTCAGAATGCAAACGAGTCTTTCAATGGTTTGATTTGGAAACGTATGTAGGTCGTACAACCCTCAAACTTAGGGTCATGGATGCTATCTGCCGCTTCAATTGTGGCATCGAAGTTGAATTGGACATATTCTGGAAGATGAGCATCACCCCAGGAAAATACGAGTATACAATGGCTGGTGTTAATGCTGCAGACGAGACCCGAACTCTGAAGGCCAACATACAGTGCACTCCTGAGAAACAGCAGCGAAGACGGTACTGGAGGACTGTGAAAAAGAGGAAAATTGACCTCAAGACACAAGAAGAGGGGTTCATCTATGTTGCAGGAAGGTTTTGGAGCATAAAAGTAAATTATTTGTTGCCCACCTTGAACTTAAACTTCAGTTTTACCATATTTCAGTTTTTTTTTCAAAATTTTTCAGTCTTTGAGCAAGTAAATAGTACGCTTAGAATTGAGCTATTGACTTCATTCAAACACCAAATTGAAGCTTAGACATAGACCTATGTTGCAATCTAAAGTCAACTATTTTAGTTCAAAGCAAAAGCATTGTCTCTCTATAAATAAAAAAAATAAAATAACTTGTTTTACATGTTAGAAAAAAATACATAAAAATAAGTGAGAAATGTTTTTAAGTTCATTCTAGACTATAACATTCTTCACTGTTTAGGGATCAATTTGGTGAAAAAAATGAATGATCTAGGCCAATTGAAAGCAAAAAAAAAAAAATACTTGTCGAAAGAATATATGATTTTTTCACAAAATGTTTGCCCTGTGCCCCAAAATCGTATTTCTTTTTCTGCTTTTATTATTATTATTATTTTTTTTTTTTGCATTTCTTTCATTTAACTATTAGAAAGTGAAGTGAAAGTAAGTGAATTTTTAATTAGATTGAGGGGAAATTGTAAATTTTTATTTCAAGAGTCGATGCATACCTTAAGAATCTCGTAACTTTTGATGGTTCAGCAGGTTCATTTAATTCTGTTGACATGGAGCAGGGAGGGGAGGAACATGAATTTATGCACAAAATTACAATGAAATTGGAATATAATGTTCGTTTTTCTTAATCTGCTGTCAGCCCAAGTGCTTAACGAGTAGACACGAAGTTAATGCAAATGTGTATATTTAATGAATTCGCATACATCTAAAAATAAAAAGTTGTATATATTTGCTGATACAGTAGGTTCCGTAAGAAATGACATTACTTCCTTTCTAATTCTGCTTGGCGTAGGTCCTTGCAATCACCTCAATTATTTTATTGTATTGTATTGTACGAGTATTTATTAACATTCCATGGTATTCATACATTGCTTACAGCTAGAATATGGAACAAGTCAGAAAACTTAATACTATTATAAAGTTTTAATTTATAGTCACAGTCTAGAAGAAATATATACAGACGCGATTTACAATATAGTCTACTAGTACAACACACAGTTTTAGTATCAATTTCATGAAGCGTTGTTGAATGTCATGAATTCACCTACAGAATAGAAGGCGTGAGAAATTAGGTACTTCTTTAATTTTGCCCTAAATAATCTTATGTTTTGAGTTTCATTTTTTATATCGACAGGAATGCCATTAAAAATTTTTACTGCCATATAACGCACTCCTTTTTGATAGTACGATAGACTTGCCGATGGAGTAAGAGAGTCATTTTTTACGTGTATTTATGCTATGAACTGTTGAATTAGTTACAAAGTTTTCACGATTACATACGAGGAAGATTATTAATGAAAAGATAAATATACTGACAAGCCATGGGCATTATTTGTAGTTTTTTGAAAACAGTCCTACACGATTCCCTAGATTTGGCACATACCATTATTCTAATTACTCTTTTTTGTAATAGGAATATTCTGTTACTATCTTTGGAATTTCCCCATAATATTATTCCAAAATTCATTACCGAGTGGAAGTATGCAAAGTATATTGTTTTTAAGGTATTGATATCTACTATCTTTTGCATAGATCTAATACGATGAAAGAGTAATGGAACGGAGAAAAATTCTCTCCGGCGCCGGGATTTGAACCCGGGTTTTCAGCTCTACGTGCTGATGCTTTATCCACTAAGCCACACCGGATACAACCCCGACGCCGGACAGAACTGTCTCTGATTGAGTTCCAACTCTTGGGTTCCCTCTAGTGGCCGCCCTCTGCACTACGTCATAGATGTCTATGAACATAGGACCGAAGTCCACACATGCGCTGAGGTGCACTCGTTATGAGTGACTAGTTCAAATCCCGGCGCCGGGGAGAATTTTTCTCCGTTCCATTACTCTTTCATCGTATGATGACGCAGAATATCTGCATGGAAATATCATATGTACTTCGGTACATTGAAATAATATATGACATGCGTAAATCACGAAGTGATTTAAGACGGCGCTTATTCCGTCGGATCCCGGCCAACTAGTCACTCATAACGAGTGCACCTCAGCACATGTGTGGACTTCGGTCCTATGTTCATAGACATCTATGACGTAGTGCAGAGGGCGGCCACTAGAGGGAACCCAAGAGTTGGAACTCAATCAGAGACAATTCTGTCCGGCGTCGGGGTTGTATCCGGTGTGGCTTAGTGGATAAAGCATCAGAACGTAGAGCTGAAAACCCGGGTTCAAATCCCGGCGCCGGAGAGAATTTTTCTCCGTTCCATTACTCTTTCATCGTATGATGACACAGAATATCTGCATGGAAATATCATATGTACTTCGGTACATTGAAATAATATATGAAATAATATAGATCTAATAGCAAAACAAGCTGAATTTAGTTTAGGGGTAATTTCATTAATATGATTTTTTCCAATTTAACACATCGATTTTTAAGCCAAGAAATTTGGTTGTTGTTGTTTCTAATAGGGATCTATTATTAATTATAGCGCTAGAAATTTGCGGCGTTGAATTTAGACAGGATTTAAATTGAATTATGTTAGTTTTGTTACAATTTAATATCAATTTATTGACTGAGAACCAGTCACATATTTTGAAGAGAATTTCTTCTGTTGAAGAGATCCTGTGGGTAAACAAGTACGTTTTGTTTCTTTTCATTTATTTATTTGATTATTTATACATGCATATTTGTGTTAGTGTTAATTTCGCTGTTTTATAATTCACACTACTGAGGAACATGTCGAAAATTAAGAGCACAAAGCGTTCCAAAGGGAAGTTCGGAAAGGAATATTCTATTAAAGAAAAAATACTGAATTTTGGAAATTGTTAAAAACGTATAAGGACAGGTAGAACTCGATTCTTTCAAAGGTACATGGAAAATATTTAATTATACAGTCAAAACTGGCCTTCAACATCGAAATCAGACATAAAACATGAAAAATAATTTCATCGAGATTTGTGTATAATGTTGGTACATGCCAACACCCCTTTCAAGAATAAGTCAAAGCGTTTCTTGAAAAAAGTTTTCTTTCGATACGTTGCGGAATGTACCTTGTAATTCGGTGCATTGAATTATGAAGAAATGTATTTTAAGTAAATACTATATATTTTTTCTTTTCTATTCACACACAAATGATTATTTTATGGAAAAGAGTGTATTCCTCCAGTGATGGTTCAAGTGTGTGAAAAACAAGCGAGTTTTGACTTTCGGCTTTGGTTCATTTGCACTCAAGAGGATATGAACTGGCTCCTCCGGTATGGAATACCGACGCTATAGCAAATCGGCTATCGATTAAAAGATAAAGATCGTTATTTATACCCCTATTCACATTTCTCCGGCTTTGCTAGCACGTGATCGGTATTCACGTGAGCTGGATTGCTTTTATTGTCCTATCGGTCAGAATTCGTTGACATGCGATGTTTTTCATACGCTTAAGTTTCTTCACTGATCCCTCTTTTTCCCCATAATGCCACCAAATTACCACCGCCATCACCAACCCCATTGCTACCATTTTATCACCATCCCACAACAAGACACTCATTCAGCTTTACTAGTCTGTAAAATTAAAATGAAATCTGCTACATATAACGCCCAAAAATGTCGCCTTTCATCACGTATTAAGATCATTTTATTTTCTTACAAAATCACAAAGTATATAAATATCCAGAGGAGTTATGCACAAAGAAATATACAGAGCAGAGTACGAGAGAAGATGACGTGTTGCTCGTTGAAGATCATCGTGACATTCCCTAAGGCATCGTTTCTCAAACTTTTTTTAAGTGGGGACCACTTTTTTAAGTCAGAACATTTCCGCGGACCACCATATTCTTGTTCCCTTCGAAAACAAATTTATCATTTTTGTAGTATAACTTAATACCAGTATACTTATATTTTAAAACAAAATTAATTTAATTCGTTTAATTTTATATTAGTATTAACTAATTAAATTAATGTTAATAGAAAAAATTCATTTTCGTTTTTTAATAAATCAAGGCTATTAGAGTTTGGACGATCTTTAACTTATTAACTAAACAAAATAAATAAATGTTGGTATTCACATTAATGAGATGATTAAGCCTGCCGATTCTTGCACAGTTGTTCTGTATTTGGATGTATGTCGGTATGCTTAAATCGGAGATCGTCACATACATCGAGTCGATTTCGGTACTTTGTTTTTATTAGAGTTAGTGATGAAAATCCTTTGGCACACAGATACGTAAAAGCAAGCTGAATTATAATCTGTAAAGCACCATTGTACAGTTCACTATATTCTCTTTTCACTCGTGATAAGGTCCAGGTATTAACCATACATTTCGCTTGAAATTTCATTTTAAGTCCGATGTCATTCGAGAGTTCAATTAACTGTTCTCTTTCACTCAATGAAAGTTTGTTATTTTCATTATCGCAATGAAAGGGATCACGAACCCATGAAAATTCGTCATATTTACTTGGAAAATAAGTTTCTAATTGAGACCATAGAGTTTCGAGATGCGAACATATGTCATTGCATAATTCTTTTCCAATAACGAAATCATTTTCAACCAAAAAAAACTCTAGTGTTGGAAATAGTGAAAAAATCCTCAGTTTTACGGAACTGACCCACAAACCAAGTTTAAGTTTTCTCTCGAACACTATTTTCTCATGCGCATTGAGAACAGTCAAAGAATTACCTTGTAGAGAGAGAGAGAGAGAGAGAGAGAGAGAGAGATTTCGTTCATTTAGTTTTGAGAATACATCTGAAAGATACGCCAATGTACTTAGCCACATGTCGTCAGCTGATGTGCAAGGAAAAAATGGCGAGAAACACCACGTTCATAGTGCTTTAAATCCCTCTTTTGTTGCTGAGAGTAGAGTGGGAAATCTGTATACAGGTAGATTAATAAATTTCATAAAATATCAGTACTGAGAGAAAAAGTGAAAGGTGATTGCCATGTGTCATTTCCAAACTCTGAGATTTTCAGCTATAGTGTGATACGCAATTCGTTTAAATTTTATTTTTTCTTCTCTACATTTTGAAGGACCACAAGAGCAGACCTCGGGGACCACAGGTGGTCCGCGGACCATAGTTTGAGAAATGCACCCCTAAGGCATCTATTACGCGAACGAGCAGTTCGCCTCGTGTATTATCTATCCTTCTGTTTACTTCACCCTTCATCCAACCCTATAAAAAAAATCCAAGCGAATGAGATCTGGATATCTTGTTGGCCAGGGAATGATACTACCACGGCCAATCCTTCGATTAGGAAATTTGGCACTGAGATGAGTCCTCAAACGCTGCCAATAATGAGAAGGAGCTCCGTTATGCTGAAAGTACGTAACACGTCCTGTAGCCAATGTAGCCTTCACAATGTACGCCGAAAAAATCTCCGGTATTTTGACCCATCCATACAACCGTCTAAAATAACGAGACCTATCAGTACGTCATCCATTATATCACACCACACACACGAAGTTGAAAATTTGTGTCCACAATACAGGGTTTAAGCTAGAAATTAAATAATAGTCGCAAAAATGCACAAATAAAAAATTATATTTGTGCAAATTGCGAAAAGCTAGTTCTACAAAAAGATAAAATGAATGAAGTATGCAGAAACAAAAAGTTATGTAGGCTCTAATTTGTTTCTTGGAGTTTTATTACTTTCAATCCATCTTACCACGCTCTAGATATGCTTATGTAAGTAAATCATTGCACGCAGGTATGTTTAAAATAATTGATTACTGCTGAATTTACATCATATTAAAATACATTATTTTATGGACACTCCAAACATTGAAATTCTTTACGAGTACGCCTTTCAAGATTTATTGTTAGCAGAGTGCTAACTCTTTGTACTGAAACGCGGTTTCCAATTACAGTTTTTACAAGATTCATGCAACTAAATCCTCTCTCACAATTTACACTATTGCTCTGTTGTATCATAGACCATATGATAAATTATTTCGTATATAAAAAAGTTACTGAAACTATTGTTTACAGTTGTCCTATTCCGAGGCTTATTGTAGGGATTCGTAACAAGCTGTTTTTTACGGTTAAGAGGGAAATACTATATGATATTCTTATTGAATTTGGTATTCCCAAGAAATTAGTTCGATTAATTAAAATGTGTCTCAGTGAAACATACAGCAGAGTCCGTATAGGTCAGATTCTATCTGATGCTTTTCCAATTCACTGCGGGCTAAAGCAGGGAGATGCACTATCACCTTTACTTTTTAACTTCGCTTTAGAATATGCCAATAGGAAAGTTCAGGATAACAGGCAGGGTTTGGAATTGAACGGGTTACATCAGCTTCTTGTCTATGCGGATGACGTGAATATGTTACGAGAAAATCCACAAACGATTAGGGAAAACACAGCAATTTTACTTGAAGCAAGTAAAGCGATCGGTTTGGAAGTAAATCCCGAAAAGACAAAGTATATGATTATGTCTCGTGACCAGAATATTGTACGAAATGGAAATATAAAAATTGGAGATTTATCCTTCGAAGGGGTGGAAAAATTCAAATATCTTGGAGCAACAATAACAAATATAAATGACACTCGGGAGGAAATTAAACGCAGAATAAATATGGGAAATGCGTGTTATTACTCGGTTGAGATGCTTTTATCATCTAGTCTGCTGTCAAAAAATCTGAAAGTTGAAATTTATAAAACAGTTATATTACCGGTTGTTCTGTATGGTTGTGAAATTTGGACTCTCACTCTGAGAGAGGAACGTAGGTTAAGGGTGTTTGAGAATAAGGTGCTTAGGAAAATATTTGGGGCTAAGAGGGATGACGTTACAGGAGAATGGAGAAAGTTACACAACGCAGAACTGCACGCATTGTATTCTTCATCTGACATAATTAGGAACATTAAATCCAGACGTTTTAGGTGGGCGGGGCATGTAGCACATACGGGCGAATCCAGGAATGCATATAGAGTGTTAGTTGGGAGACCTGAGGGGAAAAAGACCTTTGGGGAGGCCGAGACGTAGATGGGGGGATAATATTAAAATGGATTTGAGGGAGGTGGGATATGATGATAGGGACTGGATTAATCTTGCACAGGATAGGGACCGATGGCGGGCTTATGTGAGGGCGGCAATGAACCTTCGGGTTCCTTAAAAGCCATTTGTATATATATATATATATATATATATATATATATATATATATATTGTTTACAGTTGTATGCAATTTATTGTGGCAACAGACTGTACCTGATACACAAGAACAGCGTTTCTCAAACGTTTTTGAAATGGGAACCACTTTTTAAAGTCGGAACAGTTCCGGGGACTACCTTACTCTTGATCCCTTCGAAAGCAAATTTATCATTTTCGTAGCATATTTTAACGCCAGTATACTTTTTAATGCCAGTATACTTTTAAAATTGAATTAAGGTTCGTTACTTTGGTCCTCTGTTATGAATTCGGGTGGTCCCTGGCTGGGTTACGGGCGCGGCGCCAGATGTTCAGGGAAAAGCTGTCGAGAAACCCACGTATATAGTGCTTTAAATCCCTCTTTTGCTGCTGAGAGTAGAATGGGAAGTCGATAGACGGGTAGGATAATAAATTTCATAAAATGCAGTACTGGGAGAAAAAGTGAAATTCAATTGCCATATGTCATTTCCAAACTCTGAGATTTTAAGCTATAGTGTGATACGCAATTAGTTTGAATTTTATTTTTTCTTCTGTCTTTTTTGAATAACCACAAAGGCAGACCTCGAGGACCACAGGTGGTCCGCGGACCATAGTTTGAGAAACGCTGCAAAAGAGGAATGAAGAGATGCTAGACGCTCCTCCACACGTCGGGCACATAGTCACTGCTTGCCTAACTTGTGCTAAATGTGACCAAACACTGGGCTTAACTAATAATATCACAATCGTAATAAATGACAGTGATAAAATAGCCGATAGTAAAGTGCAGAGCTCAAGTCACAAAATGTAATCAGCTGTGTATGGAAACAAGTTTGCATGGCAATAAACGGCCACCTAGAATGTACCTACATCGGCCAAATTCAAGATACTGTACAGATAAAGCTTTACATTGAAACAGTTCTATCTCGACAATCTTTCGGTATAAACCACATATTTATATGACATATTTTGCTCAAAATGACGGACACTTTGATCTTCCAGAATATTGACTTTTCCTCTGGGACACTCTGTAGAGTGTGACTTTCATGTGTAAGTAGTAAGCAAGCACATATTAATAATTTTATTTAATATATGTCTTAATAGTTTCGAAAATGAATTATAACGGTAATATCATTCGAAGCATAATACAATAGACCCTCGTTAATCGGAAATCGGATAAACCGAACAAATTGTTCGGTACCAGCCTAATTAATAAGGAAAAAATGTACTACTACTACTACGATGGCATCACAGCCCAAAGGCGAGCCTTAGCCTCCTCAATTTTCTTCCTCCAACTGTCCCTGTCCTGTGCTAATCTTCTCCAGGCAGTTGTTCCGAGATAGTCCTGAGAATCGATCGTTACCGCATCTATCCATCTATTTTTGGGTCTTCCAATTGGTCTTTTACCATGTATTTTCCCTTCTAAGATCTTCTTTGGTATTCTGTTTCCTTCCATCCGATAGACATGTCCGGCCCATTCAAGCCTCTTAATTTGATGAAAGTAATAATATCGAAACTTCTGTATAATTTATATAGCTCGTTATTATAACGTATTCTCCACTGCATATTTTCTTGCACCGGCCCAAAAATTCTTCTGAGTATTTTGCGTTCAAATATACCTAGTTTAGCTTCTGTCTCCTTAGATAATGTCCAAATTTCGCTTGCATAACAGAGAATACTTCTAATAATTGTTTTGTATATTTTAAGTTTTGTTTCCTTGTGCACACAGTTAGATTTCAATATTGCGCTTAATGCAAAATAGGCCTTATTGGTTGTAGTGATTCGACTCTGTACTTCAATTAATTCGCTATTGTTACTTGTCATTACTGTTCCAAGATATTTAAACTTCTCAGTTTCTTCAAATATGTTTATCGTCAGATTAGGAGGGTTATATATATTCTGTTTATTTCTTATTTGTGTCATCGAAAAAATGTACCGCTTAAACCGAATTTCAGATAAACCGTACTACGAACTGAAATTTGATCCCCTCAGTGCGTAGGCTATCCCATAAGATATTCCTCGGTTAAACCGAACATAATGTTCATAAAGAACAAGACATGAGAAAACAGACTTACATCACAGTCTACTATATACAGTCGCGAAGCTTGAGGTGTTTTTTTGCAAATCTCGTGATAAAGCGCTCCAAGCGGTTAGCAACTAGAAACAATAGACTGTCCATGGTCGACTTTGGACTGTTTCGTATTTCTATCGAGTGCTAGCTCGTTGCGTTTTTCACATTGATGCTTGTGAAATGTTCGTTATTGGTTATAATGAAAATGTTAATGGCTAAAATATAATAATTGGAATAATAATATGGGACAAGGAGGAGACGTTTGTAGTGCTATAAATTGTAGCAACAGTAAGAGAAAGAGGCCAGAGTTA
Organism: Periplaneta americana; assembly: GCF_040183065.1. Taxonomy (NCBI): domain Eukaryota; kingdom Metazoa; phylum Arthropoda; class Insecta; order Blattodea; family Blattidae; genus Periplaneta; species Periplaneta americana. The sequence goes on along the minus strand of NC_091120.1, from coordinate 25,909,702 downwards.
TCCTTTTTCCGATTTCCGAAAGATTCAGAAAGGTCCCTGGGTTTCCACAAGAATGCTGTGCAGAAACAAAATTGTTAATTTGAAGTTCTTTGTGACTGTTAGAATACATTATATCCTTAAATTTCACAATGAAATGTTTCAGTCTAGCCGAAAGGACATTAGATACCGGTTAAAGTTCTGTCACTTAGGCAGCTAAATTTCCATAGAAATAAAGGTTAGGTCTACTTTTTTTTCAGAGGATATATTTTTAATTGTAGCTATTAATATTGTTGTTATTTTTATGTGTTATTTTACTAAAGACATAGAAAAATTAAGTTTGTTTTAATGAAATTTATTGATCACGTTTTATTTTCAATGCTGGTGGGATTATTATTGCTTAGGCCTACTTTTTTCTTCAAAGGATATGTTTTTAATTATAGCTGTTAATTTTGTTGTTATTTTTATTTGTTGCTTTACTAGAGACGTAGAAAAAATCTGTTACAATAAAATTTATTGATCACGTTTTATTACCAATTCTGGTGTGATTATTATTGCTTAACCTCATCCCATTTTGTTAAATACGTAAGCCTACACTACAAGTACCGGTACACGTAACTTACTCCATTAATTCATATTTCCATTATTATTGTTGTAAAGGGAAATGCAAATTAATATTTATTGGTTTCATAGTTAATTATCGCTATAATCTTGAATGAGTGAAGCGATTGTAGTAAATTTCAGTTCGTTTTGCACAAACAAGAATAATATTAACCTATTTCTTGCAGGTATCTTCGAGTTTATGGTGGAATTTAATATACCTCATTAAAATAATAAATTAACTTTATGCATTTAATATTTCAATAATGGAAGGAAGGTGTTAATTTTTCCAAAAGAACACAACGAAAGTGTAACATATTTTGTCGTCTACTAGGAGAGATCTGCGATGATGAGGCGATAGTAGCGATCCTAGTGGTGGGCAGCTACCCATGTTTGCATTTTTACTACATATTGAGCTTCGCGACTGTATATAGTAGACTGTGCTTACATGTCGTCTTAAAATAACAAATATGTCGGAAATTTACCTTGTAAAACTTCAATACTACGACATGCAACATTTACTTACATTCAGTAAACATACTACGTATGAAACTGGCGGCCATCATTTTAACGGCGTTCTGCTTTTAGGCTAAATGACTGAAGAGCGCTCAACTAATACGTCATTATGTGCTTCAAAACGCAGACTTGCATGTATTTCAGACATTTGTCCGTAAGGACATCGCCAGCTCTGAAATTAAATTTAAATTATATGATTGCATTCACAAAAAGAATCGAAAACGCAAACTTAGCTGTAGTAATGCAGTTGTTTGTATCTTTCCAGATCGAAAATCCAACTGGAATCGGAAGGCGATGGTAGTGTCGAGAACAGCCAACTTGCAGCAGTCATCGACTGTTTCCATCAAACAGGTAAAGCAAGATATTATTAGGCGAAATGCCAAGGTCTCAGGAAACTCTTCGTGCTAACTTTTAAGCAGGGATATTTTTAAACTTCCTTTCCTTTATCTGCTGGAAATACACGAACAACGAATCTCCGAAGTAAAACCGAAGTTGTGGAGTTCATAATAATGTACTTTATAGTTCAGAAATAAGTCATGTTAAATAGTTGGATATCAACTTTTCTTACGTCAGATAATAATTGTGAACCTTCAGTGCAGATAAGACTTCTTCTCCCGTTAACCATTACTTCCAGTGCATCCTTCAGTACGCAGTTTCTTCTCAGCCAGTCCAACAATAACCTCCACTGAATCAAAAAACAGCTAATTCCATTTCTCCTTCAAACGAAGAAATGTTTATTTGACATTTTATTTCAACAAACGTATTATTTTCAGAATAAGCATATGAAAATGTTAAAGAAAAACACACTGTATAGTAATTAACAAATAAGACATTGTTAAATATGGATTATAATTTTTAAGAAAAGCAGCTTTATTCTTACGTAGGGTGGTTAGAGTACAAACCATTAATAGGGAATGTAAGGACGCTGGCATACCAGCCATTATGTAACAGAAGGAAAGTCTTCAACGTACGTACTTGTTTATCACTTAGCCTATAGATGAGCATTTCTTCCCAATTTTTGATATAATGATGATCAGGCTTCGAGACTTCAGACCCAATAGAGCAGTTCAGTGGAAAATCCGCATAACGGCGTACTGAGTATAGTGGTAAAGCGTACAGTGGGTTGGGGTACTGTAGAATGGATGCCAACAAATACGCAAAGGAAAACGCTCTGGATTTGAAGGTTCTGACGAATAATCTGGTTTTCATACAAACTGTGTCTGAAACTATTACACGGTTAGAGAAGTCAGAGCAAGAGATGCCGGAAGCCCTCAAATTAATTTAGAAAATGATGCAGAGAATTAATTAGACATAAAGTACACCGGTTACTGAACGTGTAAAACAGAAGTGGGAATCAATTTTATGTAAAAATAACGGATATGGAACATTGTGTAACATAAACAGCAAATTAGTGGACATAGAGTCACTCGAGAATAAAGGACTGTCTCTTAGAGATTGCAATGATGTTAGGTTTTTTCGTTTCGCTCCTAACACGTCATGCGACGTAGAGCGCAGCTTTCTACAGTACAAACTTTGGCAGATAACCGAAAAAGATTTACGTTTGAGACACTGAAAATGTATCTTGTAGTAGGTACATTGCAATTCGGTACTGTAACTGCACTTCCTGAAGACGACCAATAGGATAAGTGAAAAAAAATAAAAATTGCTACATGCTTATTTCCACCATTAACACTGTGTATAATTAAACACAAATGCTTATAAAATACAGGAGAATAAATGCTTTTCACATTCTTTTGACATTATCATTGTGTAATGTATATTTACTTTCAGAATGCACATATGTGTGTTTCCCCATACTACCGTACTCTACTCTAAATAGCAACGTTGTTACCTCAACACATCTCCATCTACCTGCAGCGAGTCAACAAACTATAGTGCATGCACAGTAAACTTATTGTATCGGGTCCAAAGTCTCGAAGCCTGATGATGATACTTTCATCTAGGCGACCAGGGTTCAATCTCCGACCTGACCGCGATGGAATTTTGTGGCGAACAACGAAGACGCGCTGTGAAACAACTATAAACAGTGGCAAGGGAAGCTGAGGTGTATGCCTAAAGACGGATGACCAATAATGGTGTTCTTCGACCACAAATTGTCTTGCTAGGATCTGAACTCGTATCTCCGGCGTTCAAACCGAAGCTCTAGGTCTAGTCTTTCGTGGCCAGCATGTGTGTGCCTTGCCCTTTTTATTTCACAACCATTTTATCAAAATTTCAGTCGTCAATTGGAATCTGGATCAAGTGTAACTCCAAGTGGAAGGATTTTATGTAGTAGTGACGTAAGGAATTTATAAATATCCCACTTTATTCCAGCAACGCAACATTTGTGCAGGAATGAAAATGTTAAATCATAATATATATTATATATTAATACCAACAATACAGGGTGATTCACGAGGATTTACCGTCCCTTACGGAGCTTATTTCCGAAGACATTCTGAGTAAAAAATGTCATATAAACATTTGTCCTAATTTGAATATTTTCAGAGTTACACTAATTTCAAATCGTTTTTAAAATACCATTATTCTTTAGTTTTAAGGGTAAAAAAGTTAAGATAAATAATGTACTATTCAGAAGTATCGTTTCTTTAATTAGCTAATATTCTGAAGCTAAAAATGTGTCGTGAATTCCATAGTTGCGTCCTACACATTTTTTTTGTTCGATTTTTAACTACAAAATTACATTTTCTTATGCATCTATCATAACAATTGTTACAAATCACGCTACTCTTGTATATTCTTTAAGACTGTACATTAGGAATATAATTAAACTGAGTCGACCTGGTTGGCGAGTTGGTATAGCGCTGGTCTTCTATGCCCAAGGTTGCGGGTTCGATCCCGGGCCAGGTCGATGGCATTTAAGTGTGCTTAAATGCGACAGGCTCATGTCAGTAGATTTACTGGCATGTAAAAGAACACCTGCGGGACAAAATTCCGGCACATCCGGCGACGCTGATGTAACCTCTGCAGTTGCGAGCGTCGTTAAATAAACCATAACATTTTTTTTTAATTAAACTGTAAAGAATCAAGTTCCAGAAATCGTATGATTTGTAACAATCTTTGTGATAAGTGAGTAAGTCATTTTTGGTTAAAAATTGAAAAAAAATCTGTACAAAGCAACTGAGAACACATTTTTCGCTTCAAAACACTAGCCAATTAAAGAAATGATACTTCTAAATAATTCATTCTCTATTTGTAATATTCTTTTACCCTTAAAACTAAAAAATAAAAATAGTATTTTACTAACAACTTCAAATTAATTACTTATTTAATTATTTAATTACTTGTTATTTACTTATTTAATTACTTACTTTCTTACTTTTTACTTATTAGTTACTTTTTTACTTACTTATTTGCTTATTTGCTTATTTATTTATTTATTTATTTATTTATTTATTTATTTATTTATTTATTTATTTATTTACTTACTCTGTTGGAGTTAAGGCCATTAGTGTAACTCTAAAAATATTGAAATTAGGACAAATGTTTATATGGCATTTTTTGCTCAGAATATCTTCGGAAATAAGCTCCGTAAGGGACGGTAAATCCTCGTGAATTACTCTGTATAATGTTCACTCAAAAAATTTACAGAATATTAGGTGAACGCCTGTTCTTAAAAAAGGACAGAGTAACATTTTGTTTTTCTGAGTGTAAAATATGAATCAGACATAATAGCTTATATCAGCAGTTCCCAAAGTGAGAGTCACGACCCCTTGGTTTTAATTGGTTATTTTACGACGCTTTAACAACTACTATGGTCTAAATGAGATGGTGGGATAATTCCAGCGAAATGAGTCCAGAGTCCAGCGCAGGAAGTTACCCAGCATTTCTTTTTAATGGATTGAGAGAAACCCCAGAAAAAACCTCTGCCTGTTATTTTTTTAACATCTCTGGCTTTGCAAACTACTATTCAAAGTGTGCAAGTGTTGAAAAAATATACCAGCAGCAAGAAAGCCAGTTTAAGAAGCCAGAAAGAAATGGAAAATACACTATCTACCAAAAAGTAATTGGGCACTGTTTTAGCCTCTTTAGAACCTCGTGGTACCACCTCTTGTTGCTATAACAGCAGCCACCCTGTCAGGCATGCTCTCCACTAGTTTGTGTAGGATATCCACTGGAATGCGTCGCCATTCCCCTTGCAATGTGGCACTCAGTTGGACAATGGAAGTTGGCCCCATGTTTCAGCGGCTACTATGCAGTGGTATGCAGACAATAATGTTCACCGGTTGGACTGACCTGCACAGAGTCCTGATCTCAATCCCGTTGAACTCCTTTGGTACGAATTGGACCGGCGATTGAGGTCTCGGAAGATGCGGCCAACTTCCAGTGTCCAACTGAGTGCCATGTTACAAGAGGAATGGCGACGCACTCCAGTGGATATCCTACACAAACTAGTGGAGAGCATGCCTGACAGGGTGGCTGCTATTATAGCAACAAGAGGTAGTACCACGAAGTTCTAGAGGGGCAAAAACAGTGCCCAATTTCTTTTTGGTAGATAGTGTAGATCTGCATACTCCGATTTCTCCTCTTGCAGGTACCGGTATATCATAATTTGAGTCAGTTTTGAATAAAATTATCGTTATTTTCGATTTTGCAGGATCTGTATTTTTCGAATGGGGTTAAGTACCGGTACGATAGTGGGGGAGGGTCGCAAAAAAGTTTTCAAAAAGTTCGGGAACCCCTGACTTGGATATATTGTATTTTAACTTCAAAGACGTCTTCCGCTATGATTCAAACACTAGCGTTATATTCTAGTCGAAGACTAATATTAATTGATGTCTACATAGGAGTTAAGACGGAACGAGCGAAGGAGTCCAATTCTGAAGTCTATGATGATGATAAGCTCTGGTGATAAATCATGTAAACATCTCTGTTTTTTCCGAGAAGAGTAGCTGAAATCTTTTGTGTAAGAAGGTTAGGTTAGTTTGGATTAGTTCAGATTACATTATGTTACTCCATATTAGGTTAATAATTACATCAATAAGATGGCTCCTAGTTTCCAAAGAGTTAACATTTCTTTTATTTTATATATTTTTATTTTATTGGGTTATTTTACGACGCTGTATCAACATCTAGGTTATTTAGCGTTTGAATGACATGAAGGTGATAGTGCCGGTGAAATGAGTCCGGGGTCCAGCACCGAAAGTTACCCAGCATTTGCTCGTAGAGGGTTGAGGGAAAACCCACCCGTGGACACATTTCTTTTATAAGGGATTTATACTGTTTTCAACTTTTTGTACTTATTTTGTCAAGTTTTTGTGATGTTTTTATATATAAAATGAAGTGATTCTGTTAAAATATACATATACTGTTATAAGAGTACTACTGTTGAATATGTGGATTGATAGGTGCAAATAATTAGTGCAATAAAATTGTCAGTAACGTTTGTGTTCCTAATTTTACTTACGAAAGCTGGCAAGCCTGTCTACAGTGCGCGGCATATACAACTTACCGGCATTATAACCGGTCGTAGCACGCGTTAAGTGGGGAGATCCCCGACCGATCCCTCGCACGGGAGAAAAACGAATCTTCGGTGAATGGCGGTGATTTAGGCCTATAGTTTCGTACAAATAATGTTCCAGTAAGAGGTATTAAGACAACGTTATCCTGATCTTACTCTTTTATCAAAGCATATGTTGAAAATTATGCCCACCTTTCTGGATGCAAAGATAAGAATATTTGGCTGTGTGATTCCATTACGCAACTCAGACTGCAATAACTCTGGTAACTGGGTTCTTGGAAGAGGTAATGGAATAGTCTGAACGCCTAGGTCGTGCTGCATTTGATGGGAAGTAATCTGCTAACCTTCGCATCAGACAGCGTGGAAGCCGGCCTTGGCCCAGAGCGGCACGCGAGAGAACCGCCAAGTAATTTCCTGTACTCCTCCTTCCCGCTGTACAATCAAGAGGTGAACAGAATTCTCCATGACATATAGCATTGAAACAGATTGATTGCATTTCTATCCCACCTCTTCATTCCTTCTCTTATTCCACTTTCTCTTTTTTTCCTTTACTTTTATTTTATTTTTTAAATTTTTACGTATTTCTGTTCATGCTTCTTACAGAGGCGTCATTGGGGAAGGGAGGCAAAGTGGGAAAATTGACCCTCTTAAGTTTAAGATTTAAAATATTTTTAACATTGAAATATTTCACTTTTATAAACGATTTAGAAATAAAAATGAAAACAAGGCTAAAGTTAATCTTTGTTACATTAGTGGTTGTTATAAATAATGTTTGTCAATTTCTTTATCGATAAAATTACGTCACTTTACTTGTTCTCACCTACGCCATATTGACAGCAAGTGCATTTAAATTACGTTCATATAAAGCCCTGAAACTAGGACTATGTGTGAATACTAAAAATGTAGCCTACTGTAAATTGAAGTAAATGTGACCATAAAACAAAACAAAATTAAATCATAACAATCCTATTTCTGACTTAATAATATTAGTAATAGTAATAATAATATTAGTAATAGTAATAATAATAATATGAATAATAGTAATAATAATATTAATAATAGCAATAATAATATTAATAATAGTAATAATAATATTAATAATAGTAATAATAATACCAATAATAATAATAATAATAATAATAATAATAATAATACTTACTGGCTTTTAAGGAACCCGGAGGTTCATTGCCGCCCTCACATAAGCACGCCATTGGTCCCTATCCTGAGCAAGATTAATCCAGTCTCTATCATCATATCCCACCTCCCTCAAATCCATTTTAATATTATCTTCCCATCTACGTCTCGGCCTCCCCAAAGGTCTTTTTTCCCTCTGGCCTCCCAACTAACACACTATATGCATTTCTGGATTCACCCATACGTGCTACATGCCCTCCCCATCTCAAACGTCTGGATTTAATGTTCCTAATTATGTCAGGTGAAGGATACAATGCGTGCAGAATAATAATAATAATAATAATAATAATAATAATAATAATAATAATAATAATAATAATTTTAATAATAGCAATAATAATAATAATAATAATAATAATAATAATTACATTGTATTAATACAGATCCGTTTAATGTATAGTTTGTTGTTTGGTTATTCTGATATTAAGCATACTCATCAAAATCACATTCATTTCAATTTCATTTCTTTATGTTGTTTTTGAGCTTTTCTGTATCACGTATTTTGCAGTTATCTATATATTTGGTCATTATTGTTTATTTGTATTTGTCTCTAATTTTAATAATTTTATTATTTGTGTCCACTGTTTTTGTAATTCTTTGTTCACTGTAAATCTTGTGCTAACTTTTATCTTGTGCTGAACTGTTATTGGCCTCAGGCTGTTGTGCAGCACAACAAACAAATAAACAAACAAATAATAATTATTATTATCGTGGCGCTTCGACCCTTTAAAGGCTCAGATCGACCAGCCGGCTGCTGGCCTCCCGCTCGCATGCCGAAGCAGAGGTGGACGATCATCCAACTAGAATGGTTAGCACGATGATTCTCCAGCCATTATAGCTGGCTTTTGTAACCGGATTTCGCTACCTATCGCAGCTCCCCAGGTGCATAACAGGTGCTTTCTTTTCTTGATTTCTGCTTGTTTCTTTCTATTCATTTTCTTTCTTGCCTTATTCATTTCTCTTCGTGTTTCTTTTCATCCTATCCTGATTTATGTTGTATATCATCTTACGTTTTCCAGTTCATTTTCGTTATTTTTCCCCTCTTTTCTCTTGCCATATCTTCTCTATTTCTTTATATTTATTTTCTTTTCTAGTTTTAATTATTTCTGTTGGTATTCATTTTCATCTTATTCCATTTTTCATTTAATGTAACTTATTCCCTCCATTGCTCTCTTTTCCTTAATTCATCCTTTTTCTTACTTTCCTATCTTCTCTCTTTCTGTCCTTCTTTGTCTTATTCATTTCTCTTCATATTTGTTTTCATCTTATCTCTAGCGTTTCATTTAATATTTCTTCTTTTCTTCTTTTTCTTCATTTCCCCTTTGTTATTATTGTCTATATTCTCTATTTATTTCTATTTATTTTTATTTTTATGCCTCCTGCTTTTTTTTTTCATTTTATCTCGATTTGTTCATTCAAGAGAACTGGATAGTGATTTTGGGTGAAAACCCGATTTTTTATTTTGTCTTTCAAAAATAGTATAAAACTTGCTCTTTAAAGCAATATATTACTGTCGAAAATATCTCTGCAAATTTTTTCCCATAGCTTTCTGTCCAAGGGTAGGTCTTTCACTGCAAAATCAGCATTCTCCAATCTTTCCTATTTTCCGCCTTCCTCTTAGTCTTATATATGATTCATGTATCTTAATGTCGTCTGTCATCTGATATCTCTTTCTGCCTCAAACTCTTCTCCCGTTCACCATTCCTTCCAGTGCATCTTTCAGAGGCAGATTCTTCTCAGCCAGTGACCCAACCAATATTTTTCTCTTCCCGATAAGTTTCAGAATCATTATTTCTTCACCTACTTTTTTCAACACAGCTCCATTTCTTATTCTGTCTGTCCATTTCACACCATCCATTCTTCTCCATATCCATATCTCTGCAGATAAGCCTTTTAAATGGTCTCTTTAAATATGGCTGCGTATTTAATCCATACATTTTTTTTATTGCAGTTTTCCTTAAGTTAAGATTTTTAAGACTTAGAGAATTTTCTCTGAAACTACCGAATCTATTTACATGAAATGTTGATGGTATTTTCTGCAGCCTGTGTTCTACAAAGTAGACCTAAGAGTATATGAATACCACGCACATAACATGAGAGAAAAAAATATATCGTATAACTACGTAACTCGACATTTGAGTTATCTACTTCAGTGGGTTATTTAAGTAGTAAGTTTAGAGATCCATTACGTTTATTAAGCTAAACAATGTATCTAAAAGTCTGTAACACGATATTACTACACATGGAAATAATAGGTTGGATTCACAAAAGCTATTTTCTAATTAACTCAAAATATCAGATTTGCAGTTATCTAGTTATAGTACTAGAACCTCGATATATGAATTGAAATCTAAAACGGCAAATATTGAACAATTTCGAGGAAAAAGTTGTTCCGGGGCCGTGTATCGAACCCGGGACCTTTGGTTAAACGTATCAACGCCCTACCAACTGAGCTACCGGGGAACTCTACCACACACCGATCCAATTTTTCCCTCTATATCCACAGACCTCAAAGTGGGCTGACAACCGTCAAGCAACTAACATTGAGTGCACACTAATTCTGTGTGACTTAAATTGTGATTTTCTGTTAACGAACAGTGACGTATATTATGCAAATCAAGCTTTCAGGTATAACTTCCTGTAAAGTTGATTTGAATAATTTCGAGAGAAAATTTTCTCAGCCCACTTTAGGTCTGTGGATATAGAGGGAAAAATTGGATCGGTGTCTGGTAGAGTTCCCGGGTAGCTCAGTTGGTAGAGCGTTGGTACGTTTAACCAAAGGTCCCGGGTTCGATACCCGGCCCCGGGACAATTTTTCCCTTGAAATTATTCAAATCAACTTTACAGGGAGTTATACCTGAAAACTTGATTTGCAACGGTAAATATTGTTAATCAAAATTTGATTTTTTTTCTATTTGGCTAAGATTAAATATTCGATTAAATACGGCACTTAGAATTTACGACATACATTGCTTGAGTCCACACCTGTGGAGTAACTGTTAGCGAGTCTGACCGCGAAACCAGGTGGCCCGGGTTCGAATCCCGGTCGGGACAAGTTGCCTGGTTGAGGTTTTTCAGGGGTTTTCTCTCAACCCAATATGAGCAAATGCTGGGTAACTATCGGTACTGGACCCCGGACTCATTTCACCAGCATTATCATCTTCATCTCATTCAGACGCAAAATAATCTGAGATGTTGATACAACGTCGTAAAATAACCTACTAAAATAAAAAATAACCTATATTACTTGATAACCTAAAAATAAAAGAATATGAATGAAGACTATAGCAAGTAATGTGCACTTGAACTTTGAAGTACCTTTAGCAAAGTAAGAAAACAGATTATCAGTTATGAACTTTTTTGCAGCTGGATAAGAAACGAATTAGTTTCAGTGAACTCAGAATGATTTATTGTACAGGGATATCATTTTATTTTTACTTCAATTTTTATTGTACCTGAGTTTTTGTACGTAATTCGCTCCCATCCCTTCTACTAATGAAGTTCCAACTGTCCTCCACACAGAACCAAGGTCGCATATAGTACTGAGTTAGTGAGCATAGTACGTTTCAGAAATATGTTCGCGTTTTCCAGTGACGAAAGAGCTTTCAATATTGAATCATATTTTCGCACAGGTACTGTCGTCCGTTTGCCTACGTCGCATCCCGATTTCCCACACCTACTTTTACTCGCCCCTCTGTAAAGCTAGTGGCTGGGCTGTCTTGGCTCTTTTCCGAAAACATTAATTTCTGTTGTAATATTATACAACTGTTTAAATAACTTAAATAAAAGGGCCTGGTTAAGTAATTAACTGTCACGTGATTTCCCCTCTTTCTATGATCCTGCGACATAACTACTTGAACGGACAGTAGATAGCATGTCTGAGTAATTTTATCTTTTCGGATCGGACAAAAGTGAAGATTGAATTTACAGTACGTAAGGTACTCTTTTAAGGACTAGATACAGAATTAGTTCAGCATGAGTTACTAGTACGAAGGACGAAACTGGTAATTGGAATTAGATGCAATAGTCTATAGTGCGATAATATGCACAAAAAAAACTGAAGCCTATATCGAAATGAACGGCCACCATTTGCAAAAATGTGTTTAAATATTCATGTTATGATTATTTTTCAATTTAATTTCTTTCTGTATATTTACGCTTTCAATATTGAATCATATTTTCGCACAGGTACTGTCCGTTTGCCTACGTCGCATCCCGATTTCCCCCACCTGCTTCAGCTCGCCCCTCTGTAATAGCTGGGCTGTCTTAGCTCTTTTCTGAAAACATTAATTTATCTTAGGAATTGCAAGTTTACGTAATATTATACAGCTGTTTAATTTAACTTAAATAAAAGGGCCTCGTTAAGTAATTAACTGTCACGTGATTTCCTCCCTTTCTACAATCCTGCGGCATAACCACTTGGACGGACAGTAGATAGCATGTCTGAGTAATTTTATATTTTCGGGTCGGGCAGAAGTGAAGATTGAATTTACAGTACGTAGAGTAGGTACAGAATTATTTCAACATGAGTTACTAGTACGAAGGACGAAACTGGCAATTGGAATTAGATGCAATAGTCTATAGTGCGATAATATGCACAAAAGAACTGAAGCCTGTATCGAAATGAACGGCCACCATTTTCAAAATTGTGTTTAAATATTCATGTTATGATTATTTTTCAATTTAACTTCTTTCTCTATATTGTACGCTAATGTGCTGTAGACAGTATAATATACACTGCATAATGAACACGTTCGCATGGATAGCTCAGTTCGTGAGTAAAAACACTTATTCTTAATACAGTACTGTACTTTGATTAAACAAAAACCTAACGAAAATTATCGAACTCAAAATCGCGATATTTCCTAGTTTACGTAAATGGATGAAGTACTTTTCTTCCCTCCTATACCTAGTAGAGTGACTTGTTTGTGTTTTACGCCAGTATCATCGAACTAAAGTCGTGGAAGGGCGTAGCAAACTGTGTTTCCGGTTCTCTAAAGGTATAGCCAGGTTAATATTAAAAATGTTAGTAAAAATAAAATTATGTCCTGTGTAACCATGACAATCTTTATTTCACTCTCAGCACTGAACTAAACTTTTATACTGAAATGCTTTAATCGTTTACAGGAGAATGGAGAAAGTTACACAACGCAGAACTGCACGCATTGTATTCTTCACCTGACATAATTAGGAACATTAAATCCAGACGTTTGAGATGGGCAGGGCATGTAGCACGTATGGGCGAATCCAGAAATGCATATAGAGTGTTAATTGGGAGACCGGAGGGAAAAAGACCTTTGGGGAGGCCGAGACGTAGATTGGAGGATAATATTAAAATGGATTTGAGGGAGGTGGGATATGATGATAGAGACTGGATTAATCTTGCACAGAATAGGGACCGATGGCGGGCTTATGAGAGGACGGCAATGAACCTTCGGGTTCCTTAAAAGCCATTTGTAAGTAAGTAAGTATGCTTCAATCGTACAGGGATCACAACCCATTCCCCTTAGTATTTCTTATTTTCTCCATTGTTTTCTTTTCTTTGCTTTCCTTTTCTTCTTATTTTTCTATTCTCCAGTTTTTTCTTCGATTTGCTTTCTTGCCTAGCTTATTTCTCGTCGTATTTCTTTTCATCTCCCTTCACTTATTTTCTTCAATTATCTTTTATCGCACTTTCCCGTCTCCGCTCTCTTTCTTTCATCACATTTACACCGCTTCCCTTTAAGGCCGTGGCTCAGGTTTCGCTTTGTTTACCCGTAGGTGCGAGGTACTAAGGAACACCGCACAACGTCTAGTCGATAACCTGGAAGCAGCTGCTCCGCCTGAGAGCAGAACATGACTCCACTTACGTTTAATCTCAGATTCAATATTCTTTCCACTCGCATGTTGACTCTAACACTATTTTTTCATCAATAATTCTTCGTGTAAGTCTAATGTACATTGCAAAATACTCCTCTAGAATAATAGGCTTAGTATTCTGGAATAAATATTGCAAGCAAACCGCAATGCCTGCGCTCACGTGCTCTGACGTGTGAACAGCATAGAAGACGCACACACCTCCCAGGTAATCAATAAAGGAAGTGGCACCGCTATTGAAGCGTGTGATCTTCATTCCGAATGACAGCTGATCAAAATCATCGCACGTACATCGACAGATCTGACACGCTGGAAAAGGGTGGTTTCATCGTTTAATGGTATGGACTTAAAACATAAGAGTAGAATGTCAGTAACGATGTTCTTTAACGGAGCGGATATTAAGCAAGCACCCTTTGGGCCACGTGAAATCTATGTCTAACTATAATACATGGGTCATTCAATAATTAGGCAACATTTCAATTAACAACAAAGAAAACTTTTTGAAACAATCACATTATTGCAGTGCTCAGAAGTAATCGTGACAACATTTCAATCAACAACAAAGAAAACATTTTGAAACAATCACATTGTTGCAATGCTCAAAAGTAATCGTAGCAACATTTCAATTAACAACAAAAAAAAACATTTTGAAACAATCACATTGTTGCAGTGCTCAGAAGTAATCGTGACAACATTTCAATCAACAACAAAGAAAACATTTTGAAACAATCACATTGTTGCAATGCTCAGAAGTAATCGTAGCAACATTTCAATTAACAACAAAAGAAAACATTTTGAAACAATAACATTATTGCAGTGCTCGGAAGTAATTGTGGCAACATTTCAATTAACAACAAAGAAAACATTTTGAAACAGTCCCATTATTGCAGTGCTCGGAAGTAATCGTGGCAACATTTCAATTAACAACAAAGAAAACATTTTGAAACAATCACATTGTTGCAGTGCTCAGAAGTAATCGTGACAACATTTCAATCAACAACAAAGAAAACATTTTGAAACAATCACATTGTTGCAATGCTCAGAAGTAATCGTAGCAACATTTCAATTAACAACAAAAGAAAATATTTTGAAACAATCACATTGTTGCAGTGCTCAGAAGTAATCGTGACAACATTTCAATCAACAACAAAGAAAACATTTTGAAACAATCACATTGTTGCAGTGCTCAGAAGTAATCGTGACAACATTTCAATCAACAACAAAGAAAACATTTTGAAACAATCACATTGTTGCAATGCTCAGAAGTAATCGTAGCAACATTTCAATTAACAACAAAGAAAACATTTTGAAACAATCACATTATTGCAGTGCTCGGAAGTAATCGTGGCAACATTTCAATTAACAACAAAGAAAACATTTTGAAACAATCACATTGTTGCAGTGCTCAGAAGTAATTGTAGCAACATTTCAATTAACAACAAAGAAAACATTTTGAAATAATCACATTGTTGCAGTGCTCAGAAGTAATTGTGGCAACATTTCAATCAACAACAAAGAAAACATTTTGAAACAATCACATTGTTGCAATGCTCAGAAGTAATCGTAGCAACATTTCAATTAACAACAAAGAAAACATTTTGAAACAATCACATTATTGCAGAGCTCGGAAGTAATCATGGCAACATTTCAATTAACAACAAAGAAAACATTTTGAAACAATCACATTGTTGCAGTGCTCAGAAGTAATCTTGGCAACATTTCAATTAACAAAAAAGGAAACATTTTGAAATAATCACATTGTTGCGGTACTCAGAAGTAATCGTGACAACATTTCAATAAACAACAAAGAAAACGTTTTGAAACAATCACATTGTTGCAATGCTCAGAAGTAATCGTAGCAACATTTCAATTAACAACAAAGAAAACATTTTGAAACAATCACATTGTTGCAGTGCTCAGAAGTAATCGTGACATTTCAATCAACAATAAAGAAAACATTTTGAAACAATCACATTGTTGCAGTGCTCAGAAGTAATCGTGGCAACATTTCAATCAACAACAAAGAAAACATTTTGAAACAATCACATTGTTGCAGTGCTCAGAAGTAATCGTGGCAACATTTCAATTAACAACAAAGAAAACATTTTGAAACAATCACATTGTTGCAGTGCTCAGAAGTAATCGTGGCAACATTTCAATCAACAACAAAGAAAACATTTTGACAGTCACATTATTGCAGTGCTCAGAAGTAATCGTGGCAACATTTCAATTAACAACAAAGAAAACATTTTGAAACAATCACATTGTTGCAGTGCTCAGAAGTAATCGTGGCAACATTTCAATTAACAACAAAGAAAACATTTTGAAACAGTCACATTGTTGCAGTGCTCAGAAGTAATCGTGGCAACATTTCAATTAACAACAAAGAAAACATTTTGAAACAATCACATTGTTGCAGTGCTCAGAAGTAATCGTGGCAACATTTCAATCAACAACAAAGAAAACATTTTGACACAGTCACATTATTGCAGTGCTCAGAAGTAATCGTGGCAACATTTCAATTAACAACAAAGAAAACATTTTGAAACAATCACATTATTGCAGTGCTCAGAAGTAATCGTGGCAACATTTCAATTAGCAACAAGGAAAACATTTTGAAACAGTCACATTGTTGCAGTGCTCAGAAGTAATCGTGGCAACATTTCAATTAGCAACAAGGAAAACATTTTGAAACAGTCACATGGTTCAGTGCTCAGAAGTAATCGTGGCAACATTTCAATCAACAACAAAGAAAACATTTTGACACAGTCACATTATTGCAGTGCTCAGAAGTAATCGTGGCAACATTTCAATTAACAACAAAGAAAACATTTTGAAACAGTCCCATTATTGCAGTGCTCAGAAGTAATCGTGGCAACATTTCAATTAGCAACAAGGAAAACATTTTGAAACAGTCCCATTATTGCAGTGCTCAGAAGTAATCGTGGCAACATTTCAATTAACAACAAAGAAAACATTTTGAAACAGTCACATGGTTCAGTGCTCAGAAGTAATCGTGGCAACATTTCAATCAACAACAAAGAAAACATTTTGACTCAGTCACATTATTGCAGTGCTCAGAAGTAATCGTGGCAACATTTCAATTAACAACAAAGAAAACATTTTGAAACAGTCCCATTATTGCAGTGCTCTGAAGTAATCGTGGCAACATTTCAATTAGCAACAAGGAAAACATTTTGAAACAGTCCCATTATTGCAGTGCTCAGAAGTAATCGTGGCAACATTTCAATTAACAACAAAGAAAACATTTTGAAACTGTCACATGGTTCAGTGCTCAGAAGTAATCGTGGCAACATTTCAATCAACAACAAAGAAAACATTTTGAAACAATCACATTGTTGCAATGCTCAGAAGTAATCGTGGAAACATTTCAATCAACAACAAAGAAAACATTTTGACACAGTCACATTATTGCAGTGCTCAGAAGTAATCGTGGCAACATTTCAATTAACAACAAAGAAAACATTTTGGAACAGTCACATTGTTGCTGTGTTCAGAAGTAATCTCCTCCAACATGAAGAACCCGCCTCCACGTCTCAGGGAGACGACGGATGCCATCCACAGCGTCTTGTACTAATCTTCGAACAGACTGCTCTACTGCTGCTGTAATTGCCTGTATGGTTCTAAAGCGAACTCTTCTAAGTGGTAATTCCATTTTCGGGAAAAGGTCAAAATCACACGAGCACATATCTGGGAAGTATGGAGGACGCTTCAGAATTTCCCAGTTCCATCTGCGAAGTCCTTTTCCCTCCGGTGTCCCAACTAACACTCTACATGCATTTCTGGATTCGTCTATACGTGCTACATGCCATGTCCATCTCAAACGTCTGGATTTAATGTTCGTAATTATGTAATGTGAAGAATACAATGCGTGCAGTTCTGCGTTGTGTAACTTTCTCCATTCTTCTGTAACTTCATCCCTCTTAGCCCCAAATATTTTCCTGAGAACATTATTCTCAAACAACCTTAATCTCTGTTCCTCTCTCAAAGTGAGAGTCCAAGTTTCACAATCATACAGAACAACCGGTAATATAACTGTTTTATAAATTCTAACTTTCAGCTTCTTTTGGCAGCAGACTAGATGACAAAACCTTCTCAGCCGAATAATAACACGCATTTCCCATATTTAATTTCCTCCCGAGTGTCATTTATATTTGTTACTGTTACTCCAAGATATTTGAATTTTTCCACCTCTTCGAAAGATAAATCTTCAATTCTTATATTTCCATTTCGTACAATATTCCGGTAACGAGACATAATCATATACTTCGACTTTTCGTGGTTTACTTCCAGACCTATAGCTTTACTTGCTTCAAATAAAATTTCCATATTTTCGCTAATCGTTTGTGGATTTTCTCCTAAGATATTCACGTCATCCGCATAGACAAGAAGCTAATGTAACCTATTCAATTCCAAACCCTCTCTGTTGTCCTGTACTTTCCTGATGGCATAATATAGAGTAAAGTTAAAAAGTAAAGGTGATAGTGCATCTCCTTGCTTTAGCCCGCAGTGAATTGGAATAATAATCATTAATATTAATAAATAATAATTATTAATAATAAAAATGTAGGCTTATAATAATAGTAATTATTTATTTATTTATTTACTTATATTTAATGTGCTGTACAACAGCCAGAGGCCAATTACAGTTCAGCACAAACAATATAACAAAAACATTAGCAATAATTTACAATAGAAGTACAAAGAAATAATTAAATTAATGTCAATTAATTAAAATGATAATTACAAGTGAAATAATGGAATCATAAATGAAGAATGGAATCATATAAAATAGTATTACAAAGATATACAAGATTATAATACAACGACAATAATGACAATGAATGGACGGGATAAAATGGATGACTAAACTACATAGCGAAATGCGTGTTATTATTCGGTTGAGAAGCTCTTATCATCCAGTCTGCTGTCCAAAAATCTGAAAGTTAGAATTTATAAAACAGTTATATTACCGGTTCTTCTGTATGGTTGTGAAACTTTGACTCTCACTCTGAGAGAGGAACATAGGTTAAGGGTGTTTGAGAATAAGGTTCTTAGGAAAATGTTTGGGGCTAAACGGGATGAAGTTACAGGAGAATGGAGAAAGTTACACAACACAGAACTGCACGCATTGTATTCTTCACCTGACATAATTAGGAACATTAAATCCAGACGTTTGAGATGGGCAGGGCATGTAGCACGTATGGGCGAATCCAGAAATGCATATAGAGTGTTAGTTGGGAGACCGGAGGGAAAATGACCTTTTGGGAGGCCGAGACGTAGATGGGAGGATAATATTAAAATGGATTTGAGGGAGGTGGGATATGATGATAGAGACTGGATTAATCTTGCACAGGATAGGGACCGCTGGCGGGCTTATATGAGGGCGGCAATGAACCTTCGGGTTCCTTAAAAGCCATTTGTAAGTAAGTAAGTAAACTACATAGCATAATGAGATTAAAAGTAATTGTATTTGAAAATGAAAGAATGGAATCAAGTAAATTAATAAGTAACAAAATGATAAATAATATTAAATAACTATAATAATAATAATAATAATAATAATAATAATAATAACAGTAATAAAACATCAGTATTTCGGTACAATTTTCAAGTGAGCTTGCTTCATGATATTTTAGTGTCGAATTCGACATAAAGGAAATCAGCAGAGAACCATTGCGCCCCACATTTATAAACGAGAGACCTTAGTATCGACATCGCATGCTACATGTGCCTGTGTCGAAACGACTTCCTTCACCTCCAACAGTCAGAATTTTTCTTTTTTAAGATCGGTGTGCCAGTTTACTATCACGCGTCCGATGTAATGCTCTGTGTGCCAGAAATAGCCCTTATCGCATGCACTATGAATGGAAAACTGCCCGCCTTGAGGATGTCCAAATGTAAGCGCCATTCACTTTATTGACTGCATTTCGTCAAGCCGTGACCTCGCAGTCTAGCTGATAGCGATCTGTAATTTGCGAAATGCATACGTTGACATCAGAAACGTTTGGGAATGTCTCACGAGGACCTGACGACTTGGCAGTGCTCGATCAAATTCTCTTCACATGCACGACTGTCGAAACGCTCTTGAAGGGAACTCGATGGATGTGAATGTTACGCAAAGAATACTAATCGCTTTAACACAAATTCTATTGCTTATGCCTACCCACGTACATAAGCATTTAACATGTATTAATGTACAGTATAAAGCGATATTAACCTGAGTGCTTGTGAATGGGTACAATACGATAAAACACAATACATAAAGCATGAATATACAGCAGCACATTGACGAATTATACTTCAAAGTTACTCTGACTATTACATTTTTTACTACGTCATACTACTTTTGACCAATAAAACGGTACGAAAGGTCGTGTTTCAATCAATCATAGCTGTTTATCGCTACAATTTTATCACTTCCCTAGCATTTATTTATTTTTATTACTTCCCTAGCATTTGTTTGTTTCTATCACTTTCCTAGCACTTATTTCTTTGTTTTCCAACATTTTAAACTGCAAGTTCTTTACTATAAAACATGCTTTGCGATCGTCAATTGTTTCCTTCATAGATAGTCAACAGAAAATAGCGGCTCCGTTCAAACGTTTTGGAGCTAATATTAGTGAAATAGAATTTTAGTAAGTCAATTAATACCTATTTTACTGTATTAGAGTACTTTATTTCTTCTAATCCTTATATATTTTCTTCTGTTTTATGACCTCTCAACCATTTATATCTTTGTTTGCCAACATTTCAGACTAAAAATTCTTTACGGTACTATAAAACATGCTTTGCGATCGTCATTTGTTTCCCTCAAAGATAGCCAACTGAGAATGGCGACTCCGTTCAAACGTTTTGGTGAAGCTAACATTAGTGAAATAGAATTTTAGTAGGTCAATTAATACCTATTTTACTGTATTAGAGTACTTTATTTCTTCTAATCTTTATATATTTTCTTCTGTTTTATGACCTCTCTACCATTTATATCTTTGTTTGCCAACATTTCAGACTAAAAATTCTTTACGGTACTATAAAACATGCTTTGCGATCGTCACTTGTTTCCCTCAAAGATAGCCAACTGAGAATGGCGACTCCGTTCAAACGTTTTGGTGAAGCTAACATTAGTGAAATAGAATTTTAGTAAGTCAATTAATACCTATTTTACTGTATTAGAGTACTTTATTTCTTCTAATCTTTATATATTTTCTTCTGTTTTATGACCTCCCTACCATTTGTTTCTTTGTTTGCCAACATTTCAGACTAAAAATTCTTTACGGTACTATAAAACATGCTTTGCGATCGTCACTTGTTTCCCTCAAAGATAGTCGACTGAAAATGGCGACTCCGTTCAAACGTTTTGGTGAAGCTAACATTAGTGAAATAGAATTTTAGTAAGTCAATTAATACCTATTTTAGTGTATTAGAGTACTTCATTTCTTCTAATCTTTATATATTTTTTTCTGTTTTATCACCTCCCTACCATTTGTTTCTTTGTTTGCCAACATTTTAGATTAAAAATTCTTTACGGTAGCCTACTATAAAACATGCTTCGCAATCGTCATTTGTTTACCACACAGATAATCAACTGAAAATGGCGGCTGCGTTCAAACGTTTTGGTGAAGCTAACATTAGTAAAATAGAATTTCAGTAAGTCAATTAATATTTTATTGTATTAGAGTACTTTATTTCCTCTAATATTTATATACTTTTTTCTAGTCGTTTAATAGTCAATTAAATCCCACTCGAATTTTTATTTTCTCCAGATAAATCAAAACCTGTAGTGAGATTACTGTTTATAATATTGACACGCATTTTATTTATTCATTCAATTTTACGCCATAACGTAAAATCTGGGTTATGTCTGCAAATTAAATAATATCGAGCGAGTCAATGGTAACTTTGAAGAATGCAGAAATAAATCTATACTAATAATAAATCTGTAGCCAAAGTTTTTCTGGTAATTTTCGATTTTCCAAAAATAATTGGTGTTAACATGTATAATTAACCATCCTGAAACCGAAAATCGCTTTTTTGAAATTTTTGTTTGTATGTCTGTATGTCTGTCTGGATGTTTGTTACCTTTTCACGCGATAATGGCTGAACCGATTTATATGAAAATTGGAATATAAATTAAGTTCGTTGTAACTTAGATTTTAGGCTATATGGCATTTAAAATACGTTATTTAAAGGGGGGGTTAAGGGGGCCTGAATTAAATAAATCGAAATATCTCGCTTATTATTGATTTTCATGAAAAGTGTTACATAACAAAAGTTTCTTCAAACATCATTTCCGATAAATTTTATTCTATACAAAATTTTGATAGGACTGATATTTAATGAGATAAATGAGTTTTAAAATTACAATATCAACACCATCTAAGGCGCTGTACTGAAATAAAAACATATGACTTCGTCTATAAGGGGCCTTGGACAACAACAATTGAAAGCTAAAACATAGCCTACAGAGAATGTTTCTGTGTTTGTATGAAGTAATATCGGAAGCTAATTAATTGTTTAATTATTATTTCACCATTGGAAAGTGTAGTTGCTCTAAATGGACATAATTCTACAACTTTATTACAGTAACTTCTGAAACATATAGCAAGTAATATAAAGTATACACATTAAAACTAAATTATATGTCAATCTTCATTAAACTATGGTTGCATGTAATAACAATTAAGAAACATGTTAAAGGAATTGTCATTGCACCAAATGATTGCTGTCTGGAACAAAATGACCGCATTTTAATTATTTAAATACAATTTAAATTAAGCACCATATTAAAAGATTTATCCTTCTATCAAACACGAATGTTCTCTGGATCAAACGTCCTATTTTAATTATGTAATTACTTTATATTTATTTCTAACAGGTGCAGCGGAGCGCACGGGTACGGCTAGTGTACGATATAAAGCGATATTGACCTGAGTGCTTGAGAATGGGTACAATACGATAAAACACAGTACATAAAGCATGAATATACAGTAGCACATTCACGAATTATACTTCAAAGTTACTCTGACTATTATACTTCACTACGTCATACTTTTGACCAATAAAACGGTACGAAAGGACGTGTTTCAATCAATCATGGCTGTTTGTCGCTACAATTTTATCACTTCCCTAGCATTTATTTCTTTGTTTTCCAACTTTTCAAACTGAAAGTTCTTTACGGTAGTACAAAACATGCTTTGCGTTTGTCATGTTTCCCTTATAGATAGTCAACTGAAAATGGAGGCTCCGTTCAAACGTTTTGGTGCAGCTAACATTAGTGAAACAGAATTTTAGTAAGTCAATTAATACCTATTTTATTGTATTAGAGTACTTTATTTCTTCTATTCTTTATATAGTTTCTTCTGTTTTTATGACCTCTCTACCATTTGTTTCTTTGTTTGCCAACATTTCAGACTGAAAATTCTTTACGGTACTATAAAACATGCTTTGCAATCGTCATTTGTTTACCACGTACACAGTCAACTGAAAATGGCGGCTCCGTTCAACCGTTTTGGTGAAGCTAACATTAGTGAAACAATTTTAGTAAGTCAATTAATATTTTATTGTATTCGAGTACTTCATTTCTTCTAATCGTTATATACTTTCTTCTAATCTAATCCCACTTGAGTTATTTCCTCTAGATAAATCAAAACCTGTAGTGAGATTACTGTTTATAATATTGACACGCATTTTATTTATTCATTTAATTTTACGGCATAACGTAAAATCTGCGTTATGTTCTGCAAATTAAATAATATTGAGCAAGTCAATGGTAACTTTGAAGAATGCAGATAATAAATAATACAATTAATTCTTTGAACATAATTTAAAGAATGAACAATGCAATGCAAGACAACCACACAATAAAAAGTCGCATCATAGAGAAAATGTGACAGCTGTGAAATGAGTAATGAATGACTCTGACAGAGATTATTATTGTTTATTTTGTCGAAAAAGTGAGGAGGTGGTTTAGACTGCGTTGAGGAAGGGAAAGTATTAGAGGAAACTCCATATTCTTTTGCTTCATCGAGAGTGCCAATCAAAAGTGTATTATTATCTTTCTTTTTTTTTTTAGTAGGTTATTTTACGACGCTTTATCAACATCTAGGTTATTTAGCGTCTGAATGAGTTGAAGGTGATAATGCTGGTGAAATGAGTCCGGGGTCCAATACCGAAAGTTACCCAGCATTTGCTCATATTGGGTTGAGGGAAAACCCCGGAAAAAACCTCAACCAGGTAACTTGCCCCAACCGGGAATCGAACCCGGGCCACCTGGTTTCGCGGCCAGACGCGCTGACCGTTACTCCACAGGTGTGGACATTATCTTTAAAATAAAATTATTATTATTATTTATTATTATTATTATTATTATTACCCCTCGGGAGAAAATTAAACGCAGAATAAATATAGGAAATGCGTGTTCTTATTCTGTTGAGAAGCTTTTGTCATCTAGCCTGCTGTAAAAAAATTTGAGTTAGAATTTATAAAACAGTTATATTACCAGTCATTCTGTATGGTTGTGAAACTTGAACTATCACTTTGAGAGAGGAACAGAGATTAAGGATGTTTGAGAATAAGGTTCTTAGGAAAATATTTGGGGCTAAGAGGGATGAAGTTACAGGAGAATGGAGAAAGTTACATAACACAGAACTGCACGCATTGTATTCTTCACGTGATATAAATTAGGAACATTAAATACACACGTTTGAGATGGACAGGGCATGTAGCACGTATGGGCGAAACTAGAAATGCATATAGAGTATTAGTTGGGATTCCGGAGGGAGAAAGACCTTTGGGGAGGCCGAGACGTAGATGGGAGGAGAATATTAAAATGGATTTGAGGGAGGTGGGATATGATGATAGAGAATGGATTAATCTTGCTCAGGATAGGGACCGATGGCGGGCTTATGTAAGGGCGGCAATGAACCTACGGGTTGCTTAAAAGCTAGTAAGTAATTATTATTATTATTATTATTATTATTATTATTATTATTATTATTATATGTGCCAGAGGAAGAACAATTGTATCCATCGCTAATATGTTTTCGCGGGATATCAGCCGAGTTAAGATTTTGGAATGCTCCAAGCTTTCGACTGCTATCTCTGCAGCCATCTTCAGGGAAGTGATGTCCGAACAGAAAGTCGAAAGGTTATATAGATGTTAGGCTGTCTCAGGTGAAACGGGATTGGTTGGCGGATCGGCCAATCTGGGGCCGGGAATTGTCATCGCTCGTAAGCTCCGCCCCTTCCGGGATTCCTGCGTGAAGTTTGGCGGGCGGCGAGCCCTGTTCCGCCGGTTGGAATCGGTTGCCGTCCTCGGTCCGTGATCTTCATGACCTTGATTGTAAGAGGGCCTGAGTTGGTCTAAGGCCGGTGTCCATGCCTGACTGAGCTGGAGTCCACTGTCTCTGTTAAAGTTGTTTTTCTCCAGCTTGATCTCTATGGCCTCCTTGATTGTACGATCCCAGTAGTGGCTTGATTTGTTAATGACCTTGGTGTGGTCAAACAGTATTTTATGCTCCTTTTCTATGCTGTGTTGCGCCACTGCAGATTTTTCCGGGTAATACTGTTTGACCACACCAAGGTCATTAACAAATCAAGCTACTACTGGGATCGTACAATCAAGGAGGCCATAGAGATCAAGCTGGAGAAAAACAACTTTAACAGAGTCAGTCAGGCATGGACACCGGCCTTAGACCAACTCAGGCCCTCTTACAATCAAGGTCATGAAGATCACGGACCGAGGACGGCAACCGATTCCAACCGGCGGAACAGGGCTCGCCGCCCGCCAAACTTCACGCAGGAATCCCGGAAGGGGCGGAGCTTACGAGCGATGACAATTCCCGGCCCCAGATTGGCCGATCCGCCAACCAATCCCGTTTCACCTGAGACAGCCTAACATCTATATTACCTTTCGACTTTCTGTTCGGACATCACTTCCCTGAAGATGGCTGCAGAGATAGCAGTCGAAAGCTTGGAGCATTCCAAAATCTTAACTCGGCTGATATCCCGCGAAAACATATTAGCGAACCAACGCCGAGAAAGCCTCAAATCATACAAATTGTATCCATCTCAAGTCTGATTAGTAGGCCTACATTATGTATCTAGTCGGCGATGTATGCAATGGGGGGGAAAAGTAACTGGCCTTCCTACCCCATTATCTCCTGTCCTAGTTGCCTTGTAAGTGATGACTTGTTGGTGTTACTTATGGGGTCGAGACCTGCCTTCGGATAGTTGACTAAACAATAGAACGGGCGCCTTAAATGTTGGCAACTTATCGGCAGTTAGTGTGAAGCTGTTTGCATACTGTATCTATTCTGTTGACGCTGATGGTAGCGAATGCTTACTACCCCACCTCACACGCTTGATAGTAGTGTACGTAGTTGGGAGGGCTCCAGGTCTTCATTTCCCATGGAGCGAATATAAATAGGACGAAAACGAACGATGAGGCCGGTAGAAGAACGAGAAACAAAACCACAGGGCGTTACAGCGCCGGCTAGCAGTCATCACGGAGGGACCACCTCTATCATGCACCCCGCCCCAACTACGAGAAACGATGGGAAGGCACGATCTAGAGAATCCAGCTGTTGTAAATCACATAGCAAGTGTTCGTAAAAATACTGCAAGTTCTTTATCGGATGAAATTAGGAGCTCTGCTATTAGCAAGGAATGCCAAGTTGGAAACATCAGCCAATGAAATGGAATGGACACTCATCTCATGGTTTTGATCAGAGAACGAGTGGCAGGCCTACGATGAAAATATTCAGTTCGACTGGAGCACAGAGTCTTCTTCTTACCTTCCACATCCTTACATTCTTCTATTTTCTTATACAATCCATAACCATTCCTCCATTTCTTTATGCTCTCACTTCATCTACTCTCATTTTCTTTATACAGTAGAACCCCGATTATCAGTCACTCTATTAACCGATTGGCGGATTATCCAACTGTCTTTCTCTCGCTATTTTTGGCTACAGAAATATATGAAGTAGGTACTGCACATTATAGACTATTAGCACGTCTTTTCTAGAGAGTGTTATTACAAGCATTTACACTTACACAGTATAGCTTACTTTATAGACCCCCCTAACTTATATATAAAATATCTTCCACGGGTATGAAAAGAAATTGTGATGGTGCTAAGCACCGAAAAAAGTACAAATCATTGAGTGCTATGGGTAAAGAAAAACTGTGGTTCACCTCGCATCAGAATACAACGATGGAGTTAACTATGTGCAATTTAATAAAACTTAAGGATAAAGTGTATAAAGTATGTAAGTCTACAACACGAGATCTCCACCATTCCTATGTCTACATAGACAGCCATTACAAGGAGTTTCCTTGGCCCTTAGCAACCCTTCGTTGACAACCAGACTTGAGTTAGTGAACTTCTGATCGTCTACCTAGCGTGTTAAATATAAGATCATGCAGGAAAATACGAAAGTTTTAATATTATTCACTAAATTTACGAAAATATTTTATGGTATGAATTACCCGATTTTTTCGATTAACCATTCAGCCTACCCCCTTCTTGACCATAGATAGTAGAGGTTCTACTGTACCTATATCAACGTCTCCTATATTTTCATCCATTCCTTCCACATCATCCTCCCCCTTTTCATATCCGCTTCTCTCGTCCGCCCTTTATCCTCTCCTATCGTTTGTCCCTTATCCACTTCTATCGTTCTCCCTTTATCCATTCCTATCGTTTGCTCCTTATTTGCCCTTTGGCCACTCCTATAGTTTGGCTTTTATCTACTCCTATCGTTTTAAAGTTATCCTTTCCTACCGTTGACCTATTCCTTTTCTAAACCACTCCTATAGTTTGCCCTTTATCCAATCCTATCGTTTGAGCTTTATCCTTTCCTATCGTTTGCCCTATATTCTTCCTATCGTTTGTCCTTTATCCTTTCCTATCGTTTGTCCTTTATCCATTCCTATCGTTTGTCTTTTATCCATTCGTGTCGTTTGTCCTTTATCCATTCCTATCGTTTGTCCTTTATCCTTTCCTATCGTTTGTCCTTTATCCATTTCTATCGTTTGTCCTTTATCCATTCTTGTCGTTTGTCCTTTATCCATTCTTGTCGTTTGTCCTTTATCCATTCCTATCGTTTGTCCTTTATCCATTCCTGTCGTTTGTCCTTTATTCATTTCTATCGTTTGTCCTTTATCCATTCCTGTCATTTGTCCTTTATCCTTTCCTATCGTTTGTCCTTTATCCATTCCTATCGTTTTTTTCCTTCCCTATCGTTTGTCCTTTATCCATTTCTACCGATTGTACTTTATCCATTTATATCGTTTGTCCTTTATCCATTCCTGTCGTTTGTCCTTTATCCATTTATATCATTTGTCCTTTATCCATTCCTGTCGTTTGTCCTTTATCCATTCCTATCGTTTGTCCTTTATCCATTCCTGCCGTTTGTCCTTTATCCATTCCTGTCGTTTGTCCTTTATCCATTCCTATCGTTTGTCCTTTATCCATTCCTATCGTTTGTCCTTTATCCATTCCTGTCGGTTGTCCTTTATCCTTTCCTATCGTTTGTCCTTTATCCATTTCTATCGTTTTTTTCCTTTCCTATCGTTTGTCCTTTATCCATTTCTATCTTTTGTCCTTTATCCATTCCTATCGTTTGTCCGTTATCCATTCCTATCGTTTTTTTCCTTTCCTATCGTTTGTCCTTTATCCATTTCTACCGATTGTACTTTATCCATTTCTGTCGTTTGTCCTTTATCTTTTCCTATCGGTTTCCTTCAACCTATTCCCTTACACCGCTTCTCCTTTATTCACTCTTTTTTGCTACTCCCTTTGCTTCTCATTTCTTCTTATTCCTTATTTTCCTGATAGTTTCCTATTTCATTTTTTCGTGCTTACCTTCTTTTCTTTCATCCCTCTAATTTCTCCTACTTCAGCTTCTCCTGCAATGTAAAAATACGTTAACTTTGTTTAGTCTTGGAGTCCCTTTGTAATTCTTGACGTTTTTGTAACATCTGTCAATCTCATTCAAGATTTATTAACTTGTAATTTATCTCGTTTTCCATGTCAGTTGAATCACGATCGCAGTAGCCTATACGTACTCGGTTGTTTACGTTATCGGATCCTGTGTAACTAACAATCACAGTGTTCATGTGCATTCTTATTCATCGTCTTCAATATCCTTCACTCACAAGTTAGAAATACCCTGTTCCGGTATCACGTGTTGCCAAACTTTCTTGTGGCGTGCAGTAGATTGGAGTCCTCTTTTAGAAGATGCTTTGGTATTCTTGTATCATCATTACATCCAACTGTTTTTTTTTCAATTTTCCCTGTATCTGGCTTTTTTCAGACATTACTTCTACTTCTGTTTCATTTTGATGTCACTATTTTAAAATCCGTTCTTCTTTACTATGAGGAATTGTAGGAAATGCATTTCTGCGCCTTGAATCATATTTATATCTTTTATAGTCGCTTATTGTCCACGTTTATCTCTCGGGATTTCGCAGAATGAGGATGACTGTAGAGTATTAGTGGAATGAAGATGATAATGGTGAAGGGAACGGTAGAACCGCGAGAAAGCCCTTGTATCTGCCTTGTCCGCCACAAATTTCTTCATGAATCAAACGGGAATCGAATCTGAGTCGTCTTGGTAGAAGGCAGAAAGACTAACCAATCGGCCACGGGTGTCCGGAACAAATAAAAAAAATGGCTGAAAGTTGTATGTATACACATTGTGTTTAATAGAGATTATTGTTATTAATAGGGACGGATGCTGATGACCTAAAAATAGCTGAAAAATGTATTTACATTTCATAAAATAAGTGTCCTAAAGTTAAAAAAGTACTTAAAAGTTAATAATTTAAGACAAGGGACGCACAGATAATAAACACAAAAGAACAGATAGTTTTAAAAATAAATCAAAATTGCTCTCTTGTTTTTGTTTTTCTTGGGTTAAATAATTTCATTTCATTCAATGTTCTGCCAAAGGGCAGATCTTTCACTGCAAACTCAGCGTTCTTCAATATTTCCTATTTTCTGCCTTCCTCTTTGTCTTTTTTTTAGTAGGTTATTTTACGAGGCTTTATCAACAGCTTAGGTTATTCAGCGTCTGAATGAGGTGAAGGTGATAATGCCAGTGAAATGAGTCCGAGATCCAGCACCGAAAGTTACCCAGCATTTGCTCATATTAGGTTGAGGGAAAATCCCGGAAAAAACCTCAACCAGATAACTTGTCACAACAGGAAATCGAACCCGGGCCACCTGATTTCGCGGCCAGACGCGCTAACCGTTACTCCACAGGTATGAACTCTTCGTCCTTTCATATGAGCCATATATCTTAATGTCGTCTATCATCTGACATCTCCTTCTGCCCCGAACTCTTCTTCCGTACACCATTCCTTCCAGTTCGTCCTTCAGCAGGCAGTTTCTTCTCAGCCAATGACTTAACCAATTCCCGTTTCTCTTCCTGATCAGTTTCAGCATTATTCTTTCTTCACCCACTCTTTCCAACACAGCTTTATTTCTTATCCTGTCTGTCCACTTCACACGTTTCATTCTTCTCCATATCCAAATTTCAAATGCTTCTATTCGCTTCTCTTCGTGTCCATGATCCATACAATGCCACACTCAATACACTCTTTCTCCACAGGTCCGCAGAAGATGCTCCTTTTCCAATTAAAGGCTTCCTTGGCCATTTCTATTCCTCTTTTGATTTCCTGGCAGTAAGTCATGTTACTGCTTATAGTACACCCCAAGTGCTTGAACCTGTCCACTTGTTCTACTGCCTCATTTAGAATTCGCAAGTTTACCTTCTTTGTTTTTCTTCCTATGACCATAGTCTTCGTCTTATTTGCATTTATCTTCATCCCATACTGCTCACAGCTGTCACTTAGCTCCAGTAGCATATTCCTTAGTAGCCTACAATCTTCTCTTCTGCTAACAACGCCATATCAGCAAATCTTATTTAATGTTTAATTAATATAAATTCAAAGATAATCATGGTGTCAATTTCGAGGCATACATTTTAAATGTTTTCCCATATTTCATGTGATAAACGCGTCCCTGAGTATGGGAACTTAGAGCGATTACAACACTTACGAAGACATTCTGGGAATCTTAACAAATTTTATGCTCGACCATGCCGAAATGTAGTAATTATACACCTGGTAGCAGTCCTTTAATGCATGTCATTAAAGTACACCTATTCATTAAAGTTCAGGTTTTCGATTATTCTCGGATATGCAATCGAAAGACAACGAGGGAAACGTCACGGAGGCTGAAAATCCAATAGTGTCGCAGAAGGTTATGTTCCGTTACTAATTAGCGTTAATTGTAAATAATATTCAAATAAATTCAATTTGTCATCTGTTTTTCAATTTTAAATCAATTTCCAGGTTATATCAAAATTAGTTCATGTTATTCTCTAGATTATTTCAAGGTCAATGGCATTATTGTTCCTCGGAAAAAATCAATACTTTCACGTCTGCGCACATCTCACAATTTAAGAGTTATGAACAAGGTCATTTCCGATCTTCTGTCAGACACAAATAAAATGAATACTTCTGAATACTTTAAAGTTAGAAATATGGTCGAGCATAAAAAGTCGTACGAAACTTGCCTATAATGGTAATTAAGACGCTCGTATAAAAATTATGAAACTCGCTTACGCTCGTTTCATAAACAAACATACTCGCGTCTTAATTACTATCATTATAGGCTCGTTGCATAATGTACTATTTACCCCTTAATTTCAATATTTTAATTGATATAACAGATGTTACTTGAATTAACTACATTGTCTCTGTAAGTGTAATTTATTTCTAGTGAATAGGACTATTCCTCAAATTAACGACCTTGTCTAGTCTTCCCTTATCTTAAAACAACTCCGGATACAAACACGCGGTATGCACCACTCGGCTGCTTCATGTACTTCGCTTGTTGGCATGCCCAGTATGCGGATCTCTGTAGAACCGGTTACTTCTTTGCCATCTGACGAGAACGTCTCTCCATTAATACGTGGGCTATATATAAACAAGATAGCTGTGAACTGCCTTCTCTGTGTTTTCAGATCACAACTGTGTCACGTACTTATGTTGAACTTTGCAAATACAGGGTGAGTCTGTGACTTTGTTACAGACTTTTAGGGATGGTTACATACTTACTTACTGGCTTTTAAGGAACCAGGAGGTTCATTGCCGCCCTCACATAAGCCCGCCATTGGTCCCTATCCTGAGCAAGATTAATCCAGTCTCTACCGTCATATCCCACCTCCCTCAAATCCATTTTAATATTATCTTCTCATCTACGTCTCGGCCTCCCCAAAGGTCTTTTTTCCTCTGGCCTCCCAACTAACACCCTATATGCATTTTTGGATTCGCCCATACGTGCTACATGCCCTGCTCATCTCAAACGTCTGAATTTAATGTTCCTGATTATGTCAGGTGAAGGATACAATTAGTGCAGTTCTGTGTTGTGTAACTTTCTCCATTCTCCTGTAACTTCATCCCTCTTAGCCCCAAATATTTTCCTAAGCAACTTATCCTCAAAAACCCTCAATCTCTGTTCCTGTCTCAAAGTGAGAGTCCAAGTTTCACAACCATACAGAACAACCGGTAATATAACTGTTTTATAAATTCTAACTTTTAGATTTTTTGACAGCAGACTAGATGACAAAAGTTTCTCAACCGAATAATAACAGGCATTTCCCATATTTATTCTGCGTTTAATTTCCTCCCGAGTGTCATTTATATTTGTTACTGTTGCTCCAAGATATTTGAATTTTTCCACCTCTTCGAAGGATAAATCTCCAACTTTTATAGTTCCATTTCGTACAATATTCTGATCACGAGATATAATCATATACTTAGTCTTTTCGAGATTTACTTCCAACCCTATCCCTTTATTTGCTTCAAGTAGAATTTCCGCGTTTTCCCTAATCGTTTGTGAATTTTCTCCTAACATATTCACGTCATCCGCATAGACAAGAAGCTGATGTAACCCGTTCAATTCCAAACCCTCTGTGTTATCCTGAACTTTCCTAATGGCATATTCTAGAGCGAAGTTAAAAAGTAAAGGTGATAGTGCATCTCTCTGTTTTAGCCCGCATTGAATTGGAAAAGCATCAGACAGAAACTGGTCTATACGGACTCTGCTGTAAGTTTCACTAAGACACATTTTAATTAATCGAACTAGTTTCTTGGGAATACCAAATTCAATAAGAATATTGTGACAGCGACGTGAGATTCGAACTCACGACCAGCGTCCCGCAAGAGAGAAGATCGCGCGGAGCACTTTGGGACGGCGCGCGGCGGAGAGAATAGAGGGGGTGTATTACGTCAACGCGACGAGAGTGCGCGCGCATCTGGTGCTGGTAGAGAGGAGAGGGCTCTGGATTTTTCTGGAGTGCAATCTCTGGAGACGCGTCGAACTTTCGAGGCTACGTCGCTGTGATTATAAAAGAAGAAACGCCAGCGAACTCGAGCGGTTTTCAGTTGATTAGTCAGCCAGTCAGTGAGTAAGCCAGAGCAAGCAAGCCTTGTGTACCGGAGTTCGACTCGAGTGTGCGTCCGCAACTGTGCCAGCATCCGAAGGCCTGAGTTCGAGTGCAGTGGACCGCAGTTGGAGGGACCTGAGTTCGAGTACAGTGGACTGTCTCTGAAGTTCTGTGGTTCGAGATACTGTGAACTCGAGTGACTGAGCTAGAAGAACTGTGAACTGAGAACTGATAGTTCTGATTTGTAAATAGTGCTTTGTAAATATTAGTTAAGATTAATAGTTCATTGTTGTTCGTAATAGTTCAAGTAAATTGTCATTGTCGTCGGTGGAGTGCTATAACGAATACTGTGTTGAGTGAAAATCCAATTGTTGACGAGAGCGTTTAAGGCGAATTGTAGAAAGGAATTATTGTTGGAAGAATAAAATCCTATTGTTGAGTGGAAATAAAATTCACAATATTATATAAAGCTTATCTCTTAACCGAGTCATACGCCTTTTTGAAATCTATGAATAACTGATGTACTGTACCCTTACTCCCATTTTTTCTCCAATATCTGTCGAATATGAATAGTCGATCTATTACGCCTGAAACCACACTGATGATCCCCAATAATTTCATCTTTTAGGGATGGTAGAGGAGATAATTATGAACAATTTTCGTACAGAGTTGGTAATTACAGAACGTGATGTTGCGACATGTGTAATACTGGACAGCCTTAGTAAAATAAATAATTTTGTTTCCTTCAATGTATTCCATGCTGTTGCCACGGTGATTTTTGTAAACATTATTACAAAGTTCATGAGAATAGGTACAGACCCTAGTTTACAGCGTACATTATAGGTAATAGCTATTTGGCATCGAAGTATGACCAATACACTGAAATCTCTCCTCAGTTTTATGTAGCTGTCCTTCGTGTATGACTTCAGGTTTATTTGGATCCAGCATTACATACAGAAAATAATTTTGTTCTTTTTTATTTTTATTTATTGTTATCACGGAAAAATTGACATTAAGGGGTTAGGTACAGCTTACAGCAGTAAAATTTTTGTAAATATTCAATATTTTTTTCCTCCATTACTGTATCTTCAACAATAATGAAAACTAGTATGTGTAAAATACTGTCCTCCTGCTATATGAAAAAAATATTTTTGTGATTTAAAAATGTATTTATATGTTATTCTTTTTTCAAATTTCAAAATGGTGGCAGTTCACTTTGCACTGATGAAGCGTTTCCCTCATAACTCATAAACTTCTTAACTTTTTCATGTTCTCTCTTTTTTATTTTATTGCTGAAACTCATGTTTACAATATCATGCTCTTTCAACTACATTCTTTAATATATTTTTTTTTAATTTTGTGTTAGAAGAAAATACTGATATTAGACCATTTTTAAAATGAATTCTATTTTTATCAGACAATCTATGAAGGGTAGAGAAGTGATCTTACATCATATTCTAGATATGACATGCGTAAATACACACAAAAAATGTTACATAGTTTTTTAGTTATGTGGGAAACGCTTCATCACTGCACAGTGAACTGAATATTGAAAAAAAAAATGTAAATAATTTTTTAATTCGTAAAAATATTTTTTTCACATAGCAGAAGGGCAGTGTTTTACACATACTAATTTTAATTATTGTACAAGATACAGTAATGGAGGAAAAAATGTTGAATATCTCCACAATTTTACTGCTGTAAGCTGTAGACCTACCTAACCCCTTAAGAGAACTTGTTGATATGCATTTCATTTATGGAGGGACCTCCTGCAAGGCTTATGAGTCAGAATACGATTTACAATACTATCTAGTCCATACCATGTTCGTAAGACTTCATAAATGTTTGCAGAAACAGGGAGTCTATAACCAAACTTCAGAAAAATGGCCCTGAGTTAGATGCTAGCTGGCTATACCATGTGAAGGCTTGATACTACCAAACGGAACGTTTCCGGACATGGGATGCTATAATTGGATACTTTAATGTAGAAGGGTGCAAAGTGCCAAAATGAAACATTGGAGATAAGATAAAAAAAATGTAGCTATAAGAATAATTGTACACATATTTTGTCATGTTTTTTTACTGATAGAAAACAGCAATAGTACAGTGTTTACTCATTAATAATAGTGGTATTTAAAGACATTATTTCCCATATTTAATTATATAACACAGATTGTGAAAAGGGTTAAGTAATGGGTACAGTTGCAGTAGAATGGTGCAAAGTCCAATAATTATTTTTTCCTATTCTGGAGCAATTTTTACTCAAAGATCTGCCTGTATGGCTTTCTTTTTTCCACTTAATATAATAGATCACAGACACATTGCATACAACAATTTTACACAAAGATATATTATTATTTAAATACAATTTCTACGTTTTACCTATTAACATATTTGTTTTGTCTTGCACTAAGATCTGCCTGTAGAACTGCCTATGCTACTCATTTGGAAGATAGGGAGTCATTGCTAGTAGATGCCCCTTCTTTTCTTCAGTAATTTCCCTATTTTATGCGTTATGCCTTAGAAATATTCAAGTTCTTGATGGAAATTAGTTGATCAGCAACATCTTGCATATTAAGGAAATATGACTCTAGCATTGAAACGGTTTTACAACGTTAGAGTCTTGTACGATTTTAAGCAGGTCACTAGGAATGAAGGCTTTTGTCACTTTCTGTCGTTTTTCAATCAAAGCGAAATCAGAATCGCATTGCAAGAAACTGTGGCCGCTGAGAAGGAAACGTTGTTCTATGTGCTCAAATAAACCAATGGCAACTGAAAAGAGACACATGAAAACCATTACACGATTTTTGTTTTCAACTGCACAGTTATCAGATTCTTCTTGTTTATGTCCATATTAATCAGTTTTAGTACACACGAGGCAACCTCATTGGCACCTCTACTCCCGATGCTTTCATCCCACATACACATATAAGATTGCATTGTATTACATACACAAACTCCAAAGTTATAACGTGAAAGCTGACATCTGTAAAACATTTCGCTGTGTGTAAGTTTGGGCACAAACATGACCTGTTGAAGAGCCATTGCATTCTATGATGCAGCTCAATAGGGCGCTTACCGTCTGAAACAGAATGGTGCAGGCAACGTAACATCTAAATATCTCGCTTAAGAAACACAACTGGATGTAGCCTCTTTCATACATCATCCTCCTAGGCACATTGCACTTTTCTGCATAATAATTTCGTTTTCTATGATTTTGGCACTTTGCACCTTTCTACTTTAAAGTATCCAATTATATTGATCTTCTCCATCACCTTTGAAAGTTCGTAACAAATTCAAAGAATCACCCGGTATAATGCACTTAAAAATGACTAATCAATGGTGGTGATGGTGATGATGATGATGTGATGATGACGATGATCTTTAGGCAGGCAGAGACGTAGATGGGAGGATAATATTAAAATGGATTTGAGGGAGGTGGGATATGATGGACTGTATTTTGCTCAGGATAGGGATCGATGGCGGACTTATATGAGGGCGGCAATGAACCTCCGTGTTCCTTAACAGCCATTTGTAAGTAAGTATAATTTCTGCAGCTAAACTGCGGAGAAAGTCGATTTTTATGTACTATGGAACTAATGCATTGCTCTGCAGAAAAGAGAGTACGAAAACAAGAGAGAGAGAAACTGTGCGAATATAAGGCGTTACCTCTTAACTAGAGATTTCCTGTCAGTGTACTCAGTGCAATAACTACAGTAATTCAATTCAATGAAGCGTTATTACAGAATGCAACTACCGCTATAGAGTAGGTTCTCCACAAGAGTATTAGTAAACGTTCTGTTTTCTTAAATTTGTCTGAATGGGATTGAAGAGTGAGTTATGTATGCGTCTGTCGTTCAAGTGCTAGCGCTGGTTTTCCATCCTGGCTGCCCGAGTTTGATCCCCGTCCAGGTTCGTTTATGGTGGATAAAGCAGACGTTGCAGAAGGACTTCTCGAGATACTCCCGTTCCCCTCCGTCATTCAACCAACACTCTCCACCTCCCCCTCATTTTGTCATTCATCTTCTTCTATAGTAAAAAAAATATGCCGAAATCTTGGGGGTAATACGGGTTTCTGATGTTGATATATGAAGGGCTTGGCTCTGGGCCTCTGATACTTATCAGGTTACCCGTCTACCTGGAAATGTCTAATACAATGTGACTGACATACGTGATAACTGCAAATATTCTCCTTCCAAAAGTATTTAACTAGAAGTCTTAACTGCCGTCTAATAAGCCAAAACAGGGAATTAATATTTAATATTTAATTATTAATATTTAATATTAATATTTCATTATTAATTAATATATACAAAACAGAGAAACTTCATACAGAGTAGTCGCGGTAGATGTGATCCATTGTAATGCATATTAAGCAAATGCAACTGTCTCGTAAAGTGGTAATTTAACGGCTACTTTATACAAGGACGCAATTCTGTGTCTACGGAATGCAATTGTATAATGAATTAAAGTTAATACCTGTGAGAACAGGGATTTCACACACATCACTCATAGTGTGACGCAATTTCGTGCCTATTATATAATTGTCTCACTAATTGGAACTACTTCCTGTCAAGTCAGGGATCTTTATACAGGGTGATTCACGAGAATTTACCGTCCCTTACGGAGCTAGCCAGTTCATGAAATGACACTTCTGAATAGTTCATTCTCTAATTGTAACATTAAAACTGAAGAAGAAAAATATTTTACCAAAAACTTCAAATTAGTGTAACTAAAAATAATGAGATTAGGATGAAGGTTTACATAATATTATTTTGCTCAGAACGTCTTCGGAAATAAGCTCCGTAAGTGACGGTAAATCCTCGTGAATCACACTGTATAGGATCACTCACAATATGAGTAATTTCGTGCTTACTGCAAAGAATTGTCCCATTAAATGGAGTTATTTTCTGTCTAGGCAGGAAACTTTATATACCTAGCATCATTCGGAGTGTGATATCATTTCATATCTATGACATAGTACTATCTCATCAATTGGAGTTACTTTCTGTTAAGGCAGGGAACTTTATATAGCATCACTCTGAGTGTGACACTGTATCATACCTATGACATAGTACTATCTCATCAATTGGAGTTACTTTCTGTTAAGGCAGGGAACTTTATATAGCATCACTCTGAGTGTGACACTGTATCATACCTATGACATAGTATTATCTCATTAATTATAGTTACTTTCTGTTAAGGCAGGGAACTTTATATAGCATCACTCGGAGTGTGACACTGTATCATACCTATGACATAGTACTATCTCATCAATTGGAGTTACTTTCTGTTAAGGCAGGGAACTTTATATAGCATCACTCGGAGTGTGACACTGTATCATACCTATGACATAGTACTATCTCATCAATTGGAGTTACTTTCTGTTAAGGCAGGGAACTTTATATAGCATCACTCTGAGTGTGACACTGTATCATACCTATGACATAGTATTATCTCATTAATTATAGTTACTTTCTGTTAAGGCAGGGAACTTTATATAGCATCACTCGGAGTGTGACACTGTATCATACCTATGACATAGAACTATCTCATCAATTGGTGTTACTTTCTGTTAAGGCAGGGAACTTTATATAGCATCACTCGGAGTGTGACACTGTATCATACCTATGACATAGTACTATCTCATTAATTGGAGTTACGTTCTGTTAAGGCAGGGAACTTTATATAGCATCACTCGGAGTGTGACACTGTTTCATACCTATGACATAGTACTATCTCATTAATTGGAGTTACTTTCTGTTAAGGCAGGGAACTTTATATAGCATCACTCGGAATGTGACACTGTTTCATACCTATGACATAGTACTATCTCATTAATTGGAGTTACTTTCTGTTAAGGCAGGGAACTTTATATAGCATCACTCGGAATGTGACACTGTATCATACCTATGACATAGTACTATCTCATCAATTGGAGTTACTTTCTGTTAAGGCAGGGAACTTTATATAGCATCACTCGGAATGTGACACTGTTTCATACCTGTGACATAGTATTATCTCATTAATTGGAGTTAATTTCTGTTAAGGTAGGGAAGTTTATATAGCATCACTCGGAGTGTGACACTGTATCATACCTATGACATAGTACTATCTCATTAATTGGAGTTACTTTCTGTTAAGGCAGGGAACTTTATATAGCATCACTCGGAATGTGACACTGTATCATACCTATGACATAGTACTATCTCATCAATTGGAGTTACTTTCTGTTAAAGCAGGGAACTTTATATAGCATCACTCGGAATGTGACACTGTTTCATACCTATGACATAGTACTATCTCATCAATTGGAGTTACTTTCTGTTAAGGCAGGGAACTTTATATAGCATCACTCGGAATGTGACACTGTATCATACCTATGACATAGTACTATCTCATCAATTGGAGTTACTTTCTGTTAAGGCAGGGAACTTTATATAGCATCACTCGGAATGTGACACTGTATCATACCTATGACATAGTACTATCTCATCAATTGGAGTTACTTTCTGTTAAGGCAGGGAACTTTATATAGCATCACTCGGAGTGTGACACTGTATCATACCTATGACATAGTACTATCCCATTAATTGGAGTTACTTTCTGTTAAGGCAGGGAACTTTATATAGCATCACTCGGAATGTGACACTGTATCATACCTATGACATAGTACTATCTCATCAATTGGAGTTACTTTCTGTTAAGGCAGGGAACTTTATATAGCATCACTCGGAATGTGACACTGTATCATACCTATGACATAGTACTATCTCATGAATTGGAGTTACTTTCTGTTAAGGCAGGGAACTTTATATAGTATCACTCGGAATGTGACACTGTATCATACCTATGACAGTACTATCTCATTAATTGGAGTTACTTTCTGTTAAGGCAGGGAACTTTATATAGCATCACTCGGAGTGTGACACTGTATCACACCTATGACATAGTACTATCTCATTAATTGGAGTTACTTTCTGTTAAGGCAGGGAAGTTTATATAGCATCACTCGGAGTGTGACACTGTATCATACCTATGACATAGTACTATATCATTAATTGGAGTTACTTTCTGTTAAGGCAGGGAACTTTATATAGCATCACTCGGAGTGAGACACTGTATCATACCTATGACACAGTACTATCTCATTAATTGGAGTTACTTTCTGTTAAGGCAGGGAACTTTATATAGCATCACTCGGAGTGTAACACTGTATCATACCTATGACATAGTTCTATCTCATTAATTGGAGTTACTTTCTGTTAAGGCAATGAACTTTATATAGCATCACTCGGAGTGTAACACTGTATCATACCTATGACATAGCAATATCACTGTTAAGGCAGGGAACTTTATATAACATCACTCGGAGTGTGACACTGTATCATACCTATGACATAGTACTATCTCATTAATTGGAGTTACTTTCTGTTAAGGCAGGGAACTTTATATAGCACCACTCGGAGTGTAACACTGTATCATACCTATGATATAGTAATATCACTGTTAAGGCAGGTAACTTTATATAGCATCACTCGGAGTGTAACACTGTATCATACCTATGATTTAGTAATATCACTGTTAAGGCAGGTAACTTTATATAGCATCACTCGGAGTGTAACACTGTATCATACCTATGACATAGTACTATCTCATTAATTGGAGTTACTTTCTGTTAAGACTGGGAACTTTATATAGCATCACTCGGAGTGTGATACTGTATCATACGTATGATATAGTACCATCTCATTAATTGGAGTTACTTTCTGTTAAGGCAGGTAACTTTATATAGCATCACTCGGAGTGTAATACTGTATCATACCTATGACATAGTAATATCACTGATAAGGCAGGGAACTTTATATAGCATCACTCGGAGTGTAACACTGTATCATACCTATCATATAGTACCGTCTCATTAATTGGAGTTACTTTCTGTTAAGGCAGGGAACTTTATATAGCATCACTCGGAGTGTAACACTATATCATACCTATGACATAATACTACCTCATTAATTGGAGTTACTTTCTGTTAAGGCTGGGAACTTTATATAGCATCACTCGGAGTGTAACACTGTATCATACCTATGACATAGTACTATCTCATTAATTGGAGTTACTTTCTGTTAAGGCAGGGAACTTTATATAGCATCACTCGGAGTGTAACACTGTATCATACCTATGACATAGTACTATCTCATTAATTGGAGTTACTTTCTGTTAAGGCAGGGAACTTTATATAGCATCACTCGGAGTGTAACACTGTATCATACCTATGACATAGTACTATCTCATTAATTGGAGTTACTTTCTGTTAAGGCAGGGAACTTTATATAGCATCACTCGGAATGTGACACTGTATCAAACCTATGACATAGTACTATCTCATTAATTGGAGTTACTTTCTGTTAAGGCAGGGAACTTTACATAGCATCACTCGGAGTGTGACACTATATCATACCTATGACATAGTACTATCTCATTAATTGGAGTTACTTTCTGTTAAGGCAGGGAACTTCATATAGGATCACTCGGAGTGTGACACTGTATCATACCTATGACATAGTACAATCTCATTAATTGGAGTTGTTCGATTCCAGGTCGGGGCAAGTTATCTGGTTGAGGTTTTTTCCGGGGTTTTTCCTCAACCCGACATGAGCAAATGCTGGGTAACTTTCGGTGCTGGACCCCGGACTCATTTCACCGGCATTATCACCTTCATCTCATTCAGACGCTAAATAACCTGAGATGTTGATAAAGCGTCGTAAAATAACCTACTAAAATAAAAAAAAAAATTAATTGGAGTTACTTCTTGTCAAGTCAGACATCTTGATATAGGATCACTTACAATATGACTAATTTAGTACATATTGCAATGAACTGTCCTATTACTTGGAGTTATTTCCTGTCAAGGCAGGGAACTTTATATAGTATCATTCGGAATGCGATACTGTATCATACCTATTACATAGAACTTTCTTATTAATTTGCGTTACTTCCTCTCAAG
Organism: Periplaneta americana; assembly: GCF_040183065.1. Lineage (NCBI taxonomy): Eukaryota > Metazoa > Arthropoda > Insecta > Blattodea > Blattidae > Periplaneta > Periplaneta americana. The sequence goes on along the minus strand of NC_091120.1, from coordinate 25,867,584 downwards.
TCAGGGATCTTTATATAGAATCAATGTGACTCAATTTCGTGCCTAATACATAGAATTGTCATCAGTAATTGAGTTACTTCCTGTCACGTCAGAGATCTTTATATAGAATCAATGTGACTCAATTTCGTGCCTAACATCTAGAAATTTCATCAGTAATTGAGTTATTTCTGTCACGTCAGGGATCTTTATGTAGAATCAATGTGATTCAATTTCGTGCCTAATACCTAGAAATTTCATCAGTAATTGAGTTATTTCTGTCACGTCAGGGATCTTTATGTAGAATCAATGTGACTCAATTTCGTGCCTAACATCTAGAAATTTCATCAGTAATTGAGTTATTTCTGTCACGTCAGGGATCTTTATATAGAATCAATGTGACTCAATTTCGTGCCTAACATCTAGAAATTTCATCAGTAATTGAGTTATTTCTGTCACGTCAGGGATCTTTATGTAGAATCAATGTGATTCAATTTCGTGCCTAATACATAGAAATTTCATCAGTAATTGAGTTATTCCTGTCACGTTAGGGATCTTTATGTAGAATCAATGTGACTCAATTTCGTGCCTAATATCTAGAATTTTCATCAGTAATTGAGTTATTTCTGTCACGTCAGGGATCTTTATGTAGAATCAATGTGATTCAATTTCGTGCCTAATACATAGAAATTTCATCAGTAATTGAGTTATTCCTGTCACGTCAGGGATCTTTATGTAGAATCAATGTGATTCAATTTCGTGCCTAATACATAGAAATTTCATCAGTAATTGAGTTATTCCTGTCACGTTAGGGATCTTTATGTAGAATCAATGTGACTCAATTTCGTGCCTAATATCTAGAAATTTCATCAGTAATTGAGTTATTCCTGTCACGTTAGGGATCTTTATGTAGAATCAATGTGACTCAATTTCGTGCCTAATATCTAGAAATTTCATCAGTAATTGAGTTATTTCTGTCACGTCAGGGATCTTTATGTAGAATCAATGTGATTCAATTTCGTGCCTAATACATAGAAATTTCATCAGTAATTGAGTTATTCCTGTCACGTTAGGGATCTTTATGTAGAATCAATGTGACTCAATTTCGTGCCTAATACATAGAAATTTCATCAGTAATTGAGTTATTCCTGTCACGTTAGGGATCTTTATGTAGAATCAATGTGACTCAATTTCGTGCCTAATATCTAGAAATTTCATCAGTAATTGAGTTATTCCTGTCACGTTAGGGATCTTTATGTAGAATCAATGTGATTCAATTTCGTGCCTAATACATAGAAATTTCATCAGTAATTGAGTTATTCCTGTCACGTTAGGGATCTTTATGTAGAATCAATGTGACTCAATTTCGTGCCTAATACCTAGAAATTACATCAGTAATTGAGTTACTTCCTGTCACGTCAGGGATCTTTATATAGAATCAATGTGACTCAATTTCGTGCCTAATAAAGAGAATTTTCATCAGTAATTGAGTTACTTCCTGTCACGTCAGGGATCTTTATATAGAATCAATGTGACTCAATTTCGTGCCTAATAAAGAGAATTTTCATCAGTAATTGAGTTACTTCCTGTCACGTCAGGGATCTTTATATAGAATCAATGTGACTCAATTTCGTGCCTAATAAAGAGAATTTTCATCAGTAATTGAGTTACTTCCTGTCACGTCAGGGATCTTTATATAGAATCAATGTGACTCAATTTCGTGCCTAATAAAGAGAATTTTCATCAGTAATTGAGTTACTTCCTGTCACGTCAGGGATCTTTATATAGAATCAATGTGACTCAATTTCGTGCCTAATAAAGAGAATTTTCATCAGTAATTGAGTTACTTCCTGTCACGTCAGGGATCTTTATATAGAATCAATGTGACTCAATTTCGTGCCTAATAAAGAGAATTTTCATCAGTAATTGAGTTACTTCCTGTCACGTCAGGGATCTTTATATAGAATCAATGTGACTCAATTTCGTGCCTAATAAAGAGAATTTTCATCAGTAATTGAGTTACTTCCTGTCACGTCAGGGAACTTTATATAGGATCACTCACAGTGTGAACAATTTTCTATTACATAGAACTGAGTAAGTGTATTGGACTTGCAGGCGGCGAGCGCTCGGCCCGTGTCGCAGCTGCCCGCGCTCGGCCTGGCCGCCTCCAGCAGCACTGCGGCAGAAGCCGGTCCGCTGCGGGTCACCGTGCACTACCACCACCACCCCGCTGTGAACCGCGCGACGTCGTCTGGTCTGCACCGCTACACGCGGAGCTATTCCGACAACGCCGCCGTGGCGGCGGCGGCAGGGCGCGGAATCCGGCGCGTGAGGTTCGAGCTGCCGCCGAAACCGCCGCCACCGGTGACCCTAAACAGTGGCGCCGCGAGCGGGAGGTCGGGGCAACACAGGCCCTCGGCGGGAGTCGAAAGTTGGCTGCGAAGTCGCGCGACGTCCTCGTTGTTCTCGCCGAGCCACGAGCACCAGTTGAAGCACGGCGCGACAGAAGGCCGCACGCTCCCGAGCCGCGTGGTGATCGCTACAACGGCCGTGTCTGCCACCCCGAGGATTCACGACACCGAGGGCTACCGCAGGGGCACGCTGCCGCCCACGTCGCCAGGCGCTGCCTGCCCCGGGCCCAACTGCTCCCCGGAGGCGGCCGCCCTGCTCAAGGCTGCCCGCGATGGGGACGAGAAGGCGCTCAACGACATCCTGCGCGCCGGGGTGCGAGAGGAGGACCTCAACTGCCAGGACGCCAGCGGGAAGGTGAGTCACCAGCCTCAATCCCGCGCAATGGTAATGGTTCTTAAACTAATTAGAATTATTTATTACGGAGAAGTTAAAGCCACGAGGCCCTTCTCTTCCACTTTACCATAAATGAAACGGAGATACAAAGTCATTATTGTAATACAACAATGCAATGACATTAGTGATGAACTAGAACTGCGATTTTAGAGCACTAAAAATGTATGTTTAGGTGCCTAAAATAAACTTGCTAAATCGTCGGTTTACAAGCAAAACACATTAAGTCAAAAATATTACTTTTGAGAATAAGGCGTATATAATGTGCATAATATATGAGTATAAACATAAAATTGGAAAATTAAATACACATAAAGAGAAACAACTTACTAAAAATAATATTTTGAGGATTCAGTTTTGTCATGAGCTTTCAAAACACCTTTTTTCTCAGAGGTAAAATTTTTTACTTAATGTGTTTTGTTTGTAAGCAGAAGAGATAATAAAATAGGTACTTAAAATAGTATACATACATACATACATACATACATACATACATACATACATACATACATACATACATACATACATACATACGTGGACTAGCTGAAGACGCAATGCATATTGCGTTAAAGTGTCAGGCAACGAATGATTTGAGAAACAGTTGGGTGGATAAAAAATTTCTACAAATAAACGCTATAGTAGCTTATAAAAAATGAATGGTCACCTAAACGCCAGCAATCTGCATAAATTAAGAAAATCTCTGTTTTAGAGTTAAAATTAGATGGGAAGAGAAAGTCAAAGCTCTAACGGAGATGGAATTACAAATGTTGAGGAGTTACACGATAAGAAACTTCGAAGAATAGTCAATGAAGTTAACAGAATAATTCTTAAAAGAGTAGGAGTTTTAAATAAAGGAGGTATACTTATTAGTTGATTATTATTATTACTTTTATCATTATTATTATTTATTATTATTATTATTATTATTATTATTATTATTATTATTATTGTAAACAGAGGATAATTATAGGCTCATTATGTATTAGTTTTTGTTATATTTGTATAGAGAGTGATGACAGATTAAGAACTGGAATATATCTATTCCGCCATAACGTGAACAAAGATTGATGAAATATATAAGTAAATAAATAAATAAATAAATACATACATACATACATACATACATAAATAAATGTTCTGCCCAAGGGCAGGTCTTTCTGCAAACCCAGCATTCTCCAATTTTTTCTATTTTCTGCCTTCCTCTTAGTCTCCGCATATGATTAAAATAGTTTAGGTATTTTTTTATTTTTTTTCTATTAAATAAAAGTTATGAAGGTAGAAAGGAACTGGCCACCAATCCCCATTTTCTGACTTAGTTGCCTCATGAGTGATACCTTATTGGTGTCACGAGGTTCAAACCTGTCTACGGACAGTTAACTAAACAAGAAGGATAAGCTGTAAAAGAAATAGAACACTTCCGTTCACAACTTCCTTTTAAATAACGATCATCTTATGCAAATTGTCCACTGTAAACTGTTTGCTCAAGCTGGCAGAAAATGAATCTTCTGTCAAAAGTTATCCCTTGGAATTCTAGGAGTCTCTGTCATTTTAGAGTAGGCTACTCTTCGATGATACCTGTCTAGGCATTTTCTATATTTTTTAACTTCACTTAAACATACGCAATAAGCACGAGAACAGAATCCTGACAGTTTCATGGTCATTGTTGTTCTACACGACTATAACCAAAACTACCGATATTTAATAAAATTGAGACTTTAAAAAGCTGTTTAGACTTTAAAATGTTCATTTTTTGATTCTATAGACGTGAAGGGATGTGCATTGTTGAATCTATGATTTATTTTTAGAATCAATTTTTAAAATGTATTTTTTAATATGTGGAAATTGGCACTTTTGGCACTAAAGGCATGAAATAGCCACTAAAGACCCAAATAGGCATTATAGAGTACTATAAAACTCTAGTAAGTAACTCTCATGGGTTTCCATGAAACATGGACAATTTTAAAATGTTTAATTAATGTTTACAAGAAACAAAATTATAGAGTGTTAGTTGGAAGACCAGAGGGGAAAAGACCTTTGGGGAGGCCAAAGCGTAGATGGGAGAATAATATTAAAATAGATTTCAAGGCAGTGGGGTATGATGGTAGGGACTTGATTATTCTTGCTCAGGATAGGGAACGATGGCGGGCTTGTTTGAGGGTGGCAATGAACCATATTGAAAAGTAAAATGTTTGACTGTATTTATAATTTGTACGGTTTAAGTAGAAACACCATTATTTTTGTATAAATTCATATAAGCTAAAATAATCGCGTATTGCAAACATTTCTAATTTTATTTCTATATTTATGGAAATAGGTTACTTAAAATGAATATAAAAGTTAACATATTGTTATAGGTGACTGTAAGCATACATAGCTAGAGATATCGTCATCCTGATCTCTGTAAAATTAATTGCTTCCCTACCAATCAACCACACGTACAGTACGAAGGTGGGATTTAAAACTGGAGGCCAGAAATATCTCAAGAAGAAACTATTCTTTCTCATATCTTGCCACTCTGCCAAGGATGGATCATTTTAGTGGCAGTTTCAATGTTAACGAACGAAATGAAAAAACTAGTTAACATTTACAGTTTCTTAATACACAACTTTTTAACAGCAGCTCCTTGTCTTATACGTAAATGTCCGAAATTAAGGGGATTAATTAGTATTAATTAAGATCGGAAGTATAATTTATTCAAAACAGTTTAAATTGAAGTAAAATAATTAAATGCACTTCGAAAAGAAAGCAAAAAAAAAAACGAGCTAAATTGTATTTAACTCTTTTGTCTGAAATATCTCAAAGAATAACCCCCTGAAATTAATGGTATTATATATGGTTCACTTTGTATAGTGTATTCTAGTGAAGTGTGTAGCTTACAAAGTGTCTGCTGTTGAAAGCGTCGATAAGAATGCTGCTGCTCCTGCTAATACTACTACCACTACCACCGCTACCACTACTAATACTACCGCTACCATCATCACCACCACCACCGACGCCGCCACCACTACTAATATTACCGCCGCCGCCGCCGCCACCACCACGACTACCACTACCAATAGAATATTAGCAGAATATTAATCCATTATGTTTTCGTCCATTCATAATTTGGTCCTAATTTTACGTTTGTCCAGTTACGTGTTTGTCCTGCATCAAATTTTGTCCACAAATCTTTCGTCCGTGTCATTTTAGTGTTAAGTGAAATTTCGTCCTATATACTGTATATGTCCACTCCCGTTGAGTGAAGGCTGGTTCACAATAAACCGGGAACGGAAACGACAACGAGGACGAGAACGGAAATAATGTTAAAATAAATGTATTTAAATGGGAGCATTCACAATAGTTAATTGTGAATGCTCACATTTAAATACGTTTATTTTATTATTATTTCCGTTTTCGTTCTCGTAGTTTCCGTTCCCGGTTTATTGTGAACCAGCCTTAACGGTCAGCGCATCTGGCCGTGAAACTAGGTGGCCCGGGTTCGAATCCCGGTCGGGGCAAGTTACCTGGTTGAGGTTTTTTCCGGGGTTTTCCCTCAACCCAATATGAGCAAATGCTGGGTAACTTTCGGTGCTGGACCCCGGACTCATTTCACCATCATTATCACCTTCATCTCATTCAGACGCTAAATAACCATAGATGTTGATACAGCGTCGTAAAATAACCTAATAAAATAAAAAATATACGGTATATTTTAGTCTTACCTGATTTAGTTCAAATTTATTTACTTGAAATTTCCGTAGCTGTGTTCATTACAAAAAAAGAATCACTGAAATAAAACGTGAGATTTATTTTCAGTTATTTCAAAGAACAAAGATCATGTATTCATTGCAGCTATTTCTTGGAAAGTGTAATTTCCTTCTTCAATTTCCATCTTCGGAGTTCTGCGGGTTGCTGTGTACTTTCATTAACGGTTGACAAATTCTCATAACACCAATATATCCTGGTTCGATTCTTATTATAAGAATGGTGTTGATAATAACAGTAGCCGTCTTTTATGAGCAGTGGTTTGTTCCTTTTTGAAGTAATTACTTTGGGATCTATACCTGATAATTTTAAGTAAAGCTAATGTATGCATTTCTCCAGTAACACCTGTCCATTTTTGAGTTCTCCGTTATTTTGTATTGTATTGTTGACATCTGTTTAAAATGTGCTTCTAGTATCTGATTATTCAAAATCAATCACGATTGGACAATATGTATATTGGACTAAATTTTTGTGGACTAAAATGCTATGGACTTATTTCACTGGACTCAAATGTGTTGGTAATAGAAATTTAGACGAAATTTTGTATTGGACGAAAATGTTTGGACAAACATTCCTGAAAACCCACTGCTACCACTACTAATACCACCACCACCACCATCACGACTATTAGTAGTAGTAGAACATTCATTCATTTATTATAGAGCCTATTCCATAGATCTTACATGCGCAATGAAGCTTTAAGATGTGGAACAAGTCAAAATTTTACAATATTACAATTACAATTTTGACAAATGTTTACAATATTTTACAATTTTTACAGTTTTACAATTTAGTAATTTTCTACAATTTTTACAATTTTGTGCAATTTTTTACAATATTTTGGCGAGATGTAGTGAGATGAGGTGAGGTCCGAGGATTCGCCAAAAGATTACCCGGCATTTGCCTTTTGGTTGGGGAAAACCTCGGAAAAACCCAACCAGGTAATCAAACCAAAGGGGTGAAATGAAGTGATGCCGAGAATTCGCCATAGACCATCCGGCTTCAGTCCCACGGCTGGGGAAAACCTCGGAAGAAACCATTCAATGAGACCAAAGGGGAATCCAACCCAAGCCCGATCGCAGCTCCGGACCACCACCACCACCACCTCCTCTTCCTCTTCCAAAATTCATGTTGTGAACGTTGCAAATTTTTAAATGAATGCATTGATTTTCCATGTCTTAGGTCAGTAGCCTATATTAATATTCAATATCTCAGTGCTGTACACCTGGGAAGTCTATCAGCACATTCGAAGCAACAAATTAATTAAATATTTTAAGTTGATCGACAGGTGGTTCCAATAAAGATAGGAGTTGCTCCCGAGCAAGATAACATCAAGCGCTGTGCCATATGGCAGTTCTCTTTAATCCATTATTTATACCAAGTAGCACATTTTGCATACGACTGTGAACTACCGATTACGTAAGAGGCTAAACGAAGCCTGTATTTAAATAATGCAAAATTGATGTGCTTTTTCTTGCACGCACTCTTCCCATGCCTCCATCAGCCCTAATTATTTCTTATGCACGTCTAATTTGGATGGGTCACTCAGCATAATTTATAACTACACGCAGCAACTTCCGTAATTTATTTTTTAATGGACGGGTACACAGACACTTAAAAAGGGGGAAATATGAAGTAACATGAAATAAAATAAATATTACAGGTTTTTCCCTTCCCGGAGGAGGGGCCTCACTACTTGCATCACAGCCTGATTAGAGTGAAGCAGAACAGCGCTTAGAACCGGTTTATATTTGACAACCGGCAAGGTTGAACATCCGACCGAATATCCGATTTTCAAGCGATTACATCTAATGTTTTGCAGGGTAGACAGAACACCAGGCGCACTCCAAGTTAGAAAATTATCTTATGACGAGTTGCCAAACTAACTTACCCTTATGACAAGTGTTGTATTGCATGTTTCCACGTATTCATTTTTTTTATGTTCTAATAATATTTAACTTATTGTATATTTTTGTTTTCATATTTTCCGATAATGGTATATCTATAATGTGATAAGTTGAGCCATATATAATCATAATTTTCTTTACTGTGTGTACTTAAAATATTATACTCATTGCATGCTTTGTACTGCACTATTTTATTACTATTATTATTATTATTATTATTATTATTATTATTAATATTATTATTATTTTTACCATTATTATTATTATTATTATTATTATCAATAATTGTCTTATTTTTTATACTTTGTATGTCTCATTTATTTTGATCTGCTGTTCACATTTTATTATGCTTTTTCCTTTCTTTCTGTAAGTTATATATTATGTCTGATTTCTACTTACTTGTTTTTTACATTTTATTATTATTATCTTATTCAGTTTTGTGTGTAAAATTGTAGTGTATTTTGTAAATTTGTAGTACTTTTTGTAACGCAGTTTTACTCCTGGTTGAGTGTTAGAGAAGGCCGTATGGCCTTAACTCTGCCAGGTTAAATAAATTATTATTATTATTATTATTATTATTATTATTATTATTATTATTATTATTATTATTATTATTACTTCACCATACAAGAACTCTGATGACATTTCCTAACTAAACAAATGGAGTAACAATTGAAGGAAATTTACTTTTCCTAATTAAATAAAAATGTTAGCTAGCTATCCAATTTTCTTTAAATAATAAAGGTAATAAACCAATTTAATCTATACTAAAAATTAAAATGCATAATTTTGACTGTTCCTATATAAATTGCAATTATTCATTTATTAATTAAGTTAATTAGGTTAAATACTTGGGTATTGATAATCATTTAAAATTGAATAATCATATTCATTATATTTGTAATAAATTACGTAAAACATTATATTACTTTGTTGTTCTAAGAAATATTTTGACAACTAACTGTTTACGTACAATTTATTTAGCATTATTTTAATCTATATTTATGTATGGTATTATAGGTTGGGGTGGAACTTATAAATCCAACCTATATCCGTTCATTTTACTACAGAAAAAAAGTATTAAAATTTGTTTAAAAAGCAGAAATATTACTCAACTGAATTGTTGTTCGAACATTTCAAAGTTTTCAACTTTAAACAAATTTGTTATTTTATTTTATTAAAATATTTTCACACAATTCTTAATAACTGTGAAAGATATATACATAAATATAGAACTAAAAATATGAATTCTCTGCGTTTATCCGAACCTACAGTAGATGTAAAACCAATGCAGCTTTTTATAATGCCATAAGTCAAGGTCCTAGATTATTAAACAAATTTTAAATATAATATTATTTTAACCACTAATACTCTCCAAATTAGTAAAAAATAAGAGAAATGTATTGGATTTACAGTTTAGGTTTAATGATATTTAACACTTCTAATCTGTAATTTATTCACTTTCAATTCCATTTTCCTTTTTATTGGAATCCCCTCCTGAGCACGAGTCTTACGGCTGGTTCACAATAAACCGGGAACAGGAACGACAACGAGAACGAGAACGAGAACGGAAAAAAATGTTAAAATAAATGTTTTCAAATGTGAGGATTCACAATTAACTATTGTGAATGCCCACATTTAAATACATTTATTTTAACATTATTTCCGTTTTCGTTCTCGTTGCCTTTTCCATTCCAGGTTTATTGTGAACCAGCCTTTACTCATTCAGGAGTGGGCTAGTTTATATTATATTAACTTGTATTCATTTGAAATTTACTAGCAATAAAGTAAATAAATAGATTGGACACTTTGGTACATTTATCTTCATAACTAATATATAAATCAACTAATGGACACCGGTTATAACAAAGGAAATAAGCGTAATGCGTAGATAAAATCTGACATGTAAACAAATACAAGAATGAAATGAATTACAATTACTTACAAAATAGAAGAGCAAATAAGTACACACTTACTATTGTAACGTTCATACCTTAAACTCAAAATGCATAGGTTACCTCTAAGAGAGTAATTGTTAATATAACATATGCCATTTAATTATTCTAAAAGGATATATTATTATTTCATTAATAAATTATTTTTAAGGAGATGAAAAGTTATTAACAGGGAACGGATTTATATGGACTAAAAATATATGAAATATGTAAATATATATGTAGTTATTTTTACCAAAATATGGAATTAAATATGGATTTTTACCAAAATATGGAATTAAATATGGACTTAAAATTATAAAAAAATGACTATGTACGTTAAATATTGGTACATTTTAATCAAACTAAACAAAAAATATAATGGACGTACCTTATCTTCCAATGTAGTTTCAACAAAACACAATTTTTATTGTCTGTTACCATAACAATAGGTTACAAACATTTCTTTCAAGTGCTGAAAAGTGAATCTTCTTCTATTGTCTCTGAGGATAGATTTATACTGACTAAAAGAGCGTTCGACGTCACAAGAAGTAACTGGTACATAATTCAATTTCACAATGTCTGCTGGGGATAAGTCCAAGTTAATCTTCACTGTTGATTCACCACTCATCACAGCAACAACCTTTTGTAGTTCTTCATATCCAGGGTTTTTTGAAAGTACAGTGTCCACCTTAGCTCTTACTGCATCTGCAACTTTACCTCTACCACGATTCAGTTGTTCCACAGTACTATTTATAATTTCAAAACTTTCAGATAGTGAAAGGTGCCTATTTTGGAGACTTTTGAGCGTTTTTATGATGCATGAAAATGTATGCTGAATGTGAGCTAAGTCATTCTTCACACTTATGTCACAGGTAACTGTTTTCGCAGTATCAATTGAGACTGCATCTTCAGAGTCCAATGCAAGGAGAACATTGTTAATAGAGTCTATATGTTCGGCATAATATTCAACTGCTTCTAGCCATGTACCCCATCTAGTTAAAATTGGCTTTGGTGGCAATGGAATTTCAGGGTACATTTCTTTCAACACGTTAACTCTACTGGGAGCTTTGAGAAATACTTTTTTCACTGATGAAATCAACAAATCTACTTTAGGGAAATTGTCTCTGACCACTTCTGCCACACGATGAAATGCATGCGCCACACAAGTAAAATGAGTCAATTTAGGATATACAACAGATAATGCTTGTCCAGCTTTGACCATATAAGGGGCAGCATCGCTAATAAAGAATAACACATTATCGTACATAATACCCTTTGGCCACAGGATACCCATAGCTTCGTTGAACAGTTTAACTATAGTTTTGTTATTGCACTTTTCTAGAACATCACAATGTAAAAGAATTCGTTCAGAATATTGTTCACTTAACAAACCGATAACTACATTACCAACAAGTCTACCTACCTTCTTTGTCGGGAGTCTCATCAATGGAAACCCAAATTGAACTATCTTTAATTTCATCTCTTATCTTCTGTATTGTCTCATCGTAGATGGATGGAGCATACGTCTTCCTAAGTGTTGACTCATCCGGGATTGTATGTTGAGTATATTTTTCAAGGAATTCCCTGAAGACCTTATTCTTTAGTTTGTAGAGAGGAATATCAGCAGAGATGAGAGAACGGCACAGGTCGATGTTAAACTCAGATCTTACATTCGATGTTGTTGGTTGTGTTAAAAACAATTGTCTCTGCTTGGAATTTAGTTGTTTGTTGGCCTGATGTTTACTAGTTGTAATGTGTTGTTGCACCAGGAACTTTTGTGTAGATGATACTGCACACTGACACAAATTACAAAATAATATTTTATTGTCAGTTGATAAACCATCTTCTTTAAATTCTGAAATGTAACTTGTTAGTTTTGATTTTAAATTGACTGAATGACGTACTTTTGGCATATTTACCGTCTTTATAGTATGATTTACAAAACTGAACCTATGTGTACTCTGACTGGCATTTAACTGTTGAGCTGCACAACTGAAGTCTGTTAAAAATTTTAAATTAAATTAATACAGTTTTGTAACTTACTTTCCCATTGTTGATAGGACTGCTAATTTTCAAATAACTCTGATGTTAAAGGGATTACTGAACATGTGTTTAAATCTCTATTGTTGAAATGTATTTTTAAAAGTTAATGGAATTTTGTTTTGTTTTATTGTTAAACCTGATATAATATGGACTGTTTTATATGAAATATGGAAAATATATGGAAATTAACGAAAATATGTACTAAACTCTAAAATATGGAAAAATATGGAAAATAAAAGTAGGATTTTTCAACCCTACACATTGTGAAACATAAAGATAATGCAAAATATAAATTATATTAGCTTTATAAGTAAATATGTATTTACATATAAATCCTTTCCCTGGTTATTAACAAAAATAAAAACACTCTTAAGCTATAATGATTGTAGTTTCATTATCTGTTGCTTCTGACGATACCCAACTGCGAGGTATGAATGAATGAATGAATGAAGAATGGGGAAAGAGGAGGAAATATCAATTGAAAGGTACACGATGTTAATCGCAACCTTGCAACGATTTTTGAAACTCCTGAATGGCTCAATGTCGTCTGTCTTTCATGATCCAGAGCCGTCCACCGAGAAAGACTCGGACATACGTTAAACCGAACACTAAATCATTCCGCGAGATGGAAGAGCTTTGCATACTGTCTATAGCGCCAGGCGTTCTGTAGCAATATATCATTTCTATTTTTCGTAACCGGTTGTGCACGATTCTAGCCTCAGTGTTACTTTATTTTATCAATTCTGTTCTGTGAATGATATTTGTCGTCAAACGGTCGAACTCTTGTATGCGTACATCACGCTGCACCGTGCATTTAACCTGGACTATGGTAATTAATTAATAATGATAATAGATTGTGATGGAAGATTAACTCCGTACGTAGATGAAATTATTGGGGATCATCAGTGCGGTTTTCGGCGTAATAGATCGACTATTGATCAGATTTTTTGTATTCGATAGATAATGGAGAAAAAATGGGAGTATAAGGGTACAGTGCATCAGTTATTCATAGATTTCAAAAAGGCATATGACTCGGTTAAGAGGGAAGTATTATATGATATTCTTATTGAATTTGGTATTCCCAAGAAACTAGTTCGATTAATTAAAATGTGTCTCAGTGAAACATACAGCAGAGTCCGTATAGGTCAGTTTCTATCTGATGCTTTTCCAATTTACTGCGGGCTAAAGCAGGGAGATTCACTATCACCTTTACTTTTTAACTTCGCGCTAGAATATGTCATTAGGAAAGTTCAGGATAACAGGCAGGGTTTGGAATTGAACGGGTTACATCAGCTTCTTGTCTATGCAGATGACGTGAATATGTTAGGAGAAAATACACAAATACACACGGAAATTTTACTTGAAGCAAGTAGAGCGATCGGTTTGGAAGTAAATCCCGAAAATACTAAGTATATGATTATGTCTCGTGACCAGAATATTGTACGAAATGGAAATATAAAAATTGGAGATTTATCCTTCGAAGAGGTGGAAAAATTCAAATATCTTGGAGCAACAGTAACAAATATAAATGACACTCGGGAGGAAATTAAACGCAGAATAAATATGGGAAATGCGTGTTATTATTCGGTTGAGAAGCTCTTATCATCCAGTCTGCTGTCAAGAAATCTGAAAGTTAGAATTTATAAAACAGTTATATTACCGGTTGTTCTGTATGGTTGTGAAACTTGGACTCTCACTCTGAGAGAGGAACATAGGTTAAGGGTTTTTGAGAATAAGGTGCTTAGGAAAATATTTGGGGCTAAGAGGGATGAAGTTACAGGAGAATGGAGAAAGTTACATAACGCAGAACTGCACGCATTGTATTCTTCACCCGACATGTTTAGGAACATTAAATCCATACGTTTGAGATGGGTAAGGCATGTAGCACGTATGCGCGAATCCAGAAATCATATAGTGTGTTAGTTGGGAGGCCGGAGGGAAAAAGACCTTTGGGGAGGCGGAGACATAGATGGAAGGATAATATTAAAACGAATTTGAGGGAAGTGGGATATGATTGTAGAGACTGCATTTTCTTGCTCGGGATAGGGACCGATGGCGGGCTTATGTGAGATCGGCAGTGATCTTGCGGGTTCCTTAAAAGCCATTTGTAAGTAAGTTGTAAATAGTAATAATAATAATAATAATAATAATAATAATAATAATAATAATAACAATAATAATAATAATAAAATTGTATTGGATTTATAGTTTGAGTTTAAACATATTAAACATTTTTTGATCTGTATTCACTCTCAATTTTCATTTCATTTTTGTCTGTATTGGAATCTCCTCCTGAGCACCTAGTCTTACTCATTCAGGAATGGGCTAGTTTATCTTTCATTGTATTTATTAACTTGTATTAATTTCAAACTTACTAGCAATAAAATAAATAAATAAATAAATGGAAGAATTACCTTGTCATGTGCTTAGCCTGGCGCAGGATTACCTATTAATACAACACAGAGGAAAGTAACAAAAATATTTCTCTCTCTCTTCAGTAGAGACTGAGAAATCACCAATGTCGGGAACAGAACTTGGGTCCATTGAATATATATAGCTAGAAACTCTAGCTACCACTTCAGCCACAGTGAAGGACAGGTGTGTAAACAAATCAGCTTAATTTAATACTACGGGCAAGTAACCATTGTAGCACTGTCGAAATCAACACCTATATGCGTACCGGTATGTAATTTTATCTAGCAGTATGTTGAGTAGCTTCGTCCAGATTCCGTCTGCGTTCCTATTTAGCATTTATTTATTACACACGCGTTCGATTATGCAGCGCCTTTGCGCATAAAAATTGCCTTTGTCTGGTTACTGTAGTAATTATTATGTCACATTACGTTACAGATAGGCATCACACCCACAACAGCAGTTAAATTAAAATGTGTGTCAGCGCAGCGCGTAATAAGGTACTTGAAGGCCACGTGATGCATTTACTAGTCATTGTGTCAATGTCCTTTCTCCCTATACCCTTACCATGGCTGCAAGGAACCTCAAGAAAACTGGGCAGTGACACCGACTTCGTGAATACAACAGTTCAACGGATTTGAATTAAGAAAAGAGTGACGAGGGGTTTTGAGGAAAACTCTATGTTGGCGTGCAACGATTATACAGGAATTAGGGTAACTTAAATAAAATTCGTTATCAGACTTAAGTCTGAACGGAACAAAATAAGCTATGAATAACTGTTAATCCTCCAATAATAAAATTAATAATAATAATAAAGAAAATGATATTGATAACAACGGTAATAATATTGATAATAATGATAATAATATTGATAATTATGATAATAATATTGATAATGATAATAATATTGATAATGGTAATACTATTGATAATAATGATAATAATATTGATAATGATGATAGTAATATTGATAATAATGGTGATATTGATAATAATGATAATAATAATAATGATAATGATAATAATATTGATAATGATAATATTGATAATATTGGTAATAATATTGATAATGATAATAATATTGATGATAATGATAATAATAATGATAAAAATGGTAATAATATTGATAATGATAATAATATTGATAATGATAATGATAATAATAATGATAAAAATGGTAATAATATTGATAATGATAGTAATATTGATAATAATGGTAATAATATTGATAATAATGATAGTAATATTGATAATAATGGTAATAATATTAATAATAATGTTAATAATAATGATAATGATAATAATATTGATAATGATAATAATATTGATAATGATAATGATAATAATATTGATAATAATGATAATATTGATAATGATGATATTAATATTGATAATAATGATAATAATAATGATAATGATAATAATATTGATAATGATAATATTGATAATATTGGTAATAATATTGATAATAATAATGATAATAATATTGGTAATGATAATGAAAATAATATTGATAATAATATTGATAATGATAATGATAATAATATTGATAAAAATGGTAATAATATTGATAATGATAGTAATATTGATAATAATGGTAATAATATTGATAATAATGATAGTAATATTGATAAAATTTGTAATAATATTAATAATAATGATAATAATAATGATAATGATAATAATATTAATAATGATAATGATAATAATATTGATAATGATAATGATAATAATATTGATAATAATGGTAATAATATTGATAATGATAATGAAAATAATATTTATTTAGTTTATTCATTTATTTATTTCGAATATTAATGTGCGAAACAACAGCACAAGGCCAATTACAGTTTAGCACAAGATACAAACAAAACAACAAATGATGATGAGAATGAATGATAGAAATGGCAGTGAGATGAAATACAATCAATAATAATAATAATACTAATTATAATAATATTGATAATAATGGTAATAATATTGATAATTATGATAGTAATATTGATAATAATGATGATGAAAATAATATTGATAACAATGGTAATAATATTGAAAATGATGATAATAATATTGATAGGGCTAATGATAATAATATTGATAATAATGGTAACAATAATGATAATGATAATAATATTGATAATGATAATAATATTGATAATGATAATAATATTGATAATAATGGTAATAATATTGATAATAATGATAGTAATATTGATAATAATGGTAATATTGATAATAATATTAATAATAATATAATAATGGCAATAATATTAATGCTATAATAATAGTAACATAATGATTTATTAATTTTATTTATTTGTTTACTAATATTGGCCAGCGGCCAATAATAGTTCAGCACAAAATGACAATAATTACGAATAATGGCAATAAGTGCAATAAAAGTATATGAATATAAGTTGAACAGAATTGAAATAAAGAATAACTCAATTAAAACAATAACAACAAAACATGGGTTAGAATTGCGCCCGAGCACGAGCTTCTGCTTTTTCGGCCTGCAATGCCTAATGAAGTGTAAAACTTGTGCTTTGAATAAATAAATTTCATTTGATTTGAAAAAAAATACAAAAATGAATTAGAATCCAATATTAAAACAAAAACAATATAAATATTCAAACTATACATTAAAAGGATCCAATTTCCTACCATGAAAATTGGCAAGTTTTATGCATCTGGTACCGGTGAAAGGTTTAGACTTACTGGTATATATATTTTTTAAATCTTAGTCCTTTAAAAGGAATCCGAAGGTAGATATTGCTTATGATGGATTCACAAAGAATATCACCCTTTATAGTCTTAGAAAAGAATAAGTAATAGATATCAAGACGTCTGGCATAAAGGCTAGATCAGTTAAAATAATTACAGGTTAGATCATAATTGAAAACAGAGGAAGGTGGTAGAAATCTAAAAGCATATAAGGAAATAAATTTTGATTATTTTTCAATTTAACCGAATCAGTAGACGTAATAGAATTCCAAACAACAGATGCATATTCAAGTTTGGATCTGGTTAATGTATTGTATAAAACTAGCAGAGTAGCAGGAGTAGAAAAAGAATAAACTAATAGACCTTATAAGTCCAAGCATTGTTATGGAATGATTATATACAGAGTGATTCAAAAGTCACGCGACATAGACAAACTCAGTTATTAGTACAAATATCGAAAAATGGAAAGAGGAGAAAGTTGTTGGAAATGTGTAGTTTTCAATCTAATTTGCTTGAATTTTCAACGTAGGATGCACCTTTGAGGTTGTACATTAGTACGACACACCCACCAAGTTCAATGCTGCCATATTACTGGTTTTTCCGCTACTTCTACCGGATTTCAGATACGTATTATTTAGCGGAGGAAAATAGTTGACATCCAGAGTTTAGTGGTTATTTAACTTCTCACAGTGCAAAGAAACATTTCTTTACATTGATGGCATAATAATTCAGGGAAATTTCATTCTTGCTTGTCGATTTTTCCTTAACTTGTATTGGCTATAATAATAATAATAATAATAATAATAATAATAATAATAATAATAATAATAATAATAATAATAATAATAATCCGTGGCGCTACAGCCCGTGAAGGGCCTAGACCGACCAGCCGGCTGCTGGCCTCACGCCCACATGCCGAAGCAGAGGTGGACGATCATCCAACCAGAATGGAGGTTTCGCGTGGTTAGCACGATGATCCCCCCAGCCGTTATAGCTGGCATTCAGAATCGGATTCGCTACCTATCGTAGCTCCCCAAGTGCATCACGATGCTGGGTGGGCACCGGTCCCATACACTGGCCGAAATTTCATGAGAAAATTTCTTCCCCCATGAGGACTCGAACCAGCGCGCATTCCGTAACGCGAGTCCTAGGCAGGATGCCTTAGACCACGACGCCACGGCGCGGGACTGTATTGGCTATACTGTCCGATAAACTACATATCTAAAATCCGGTAAAACCAGCGAAAATCCACTAATTTTGCAACATTTGACTGGTGGGTGTGTCGTACTTGTGTACAGCCTCAACGGTGTAATCTACGTTGAACATTCAAGAAAATTAGATTGAAAACTACCTATTTCCAACAACTTTCCCTTCTGGCTATCTGCACTAAAAACTGAGTTTTTTTTATGTCGCGTGACTTTTGAATCACTCTGTATATGTTGAACACGATTATGAAAATGTAATTTGGACTCAAGTAGAACTCCAAGATTTCTAATACAGTCTTCTCTAATTACTAAGACTAAAACTAAAAATGATAATGTGAATTTTATTAGTAACAACAATGTAATTTATTCGCCACAACAATAATTCCTTTCTACAATTCGCCTTAAACGCTCTCGTCAACAATTGGATTTTCACTTAACACAGTATTCGTTATAGCACTCCACCGACGACAATGACAATTTACTTGGACTAGTACGAACAACAATGAACTGTTAATCTTAACTAATATTTACAAAGCACTATTTACAAATCAGAACTATCAGTTCTCAGTTCACAGTTCTTCTAGCTCAGTCACTCGAGTTCACAGTATCTCGAACCACAGACGTCCAGAGACAGTTCACTGTACTCGAACTCAGGTCCCTCCAACTGCGGTCCACTGCACTCGAACTCAGGTCCCTCCAACTGCGGTCCACTGCACTCGAACTCAGGCCCTCGGATGCTGACGCAGATGCGGACGCACACTCGAGTCGAACTCCGGTACACAAGACTGACTTGCTTGCTCTGGCTTTCTCACTGACTGGCTGACTAATCAACTGAAAACTGCTGTCGTTCCTTCGCGTCCGTAATTTATAACCACAGCGACGTAGCCTCGAAGGTTCCACGCGTCTCTAGAGATGGCACTCCAGAAAAAGCCAGAGCCCTCTCCTCTCTACCAGCACCAGATGCGCGCTTTCTCGCTCCACTCTCTCGCCGCGTTGGCCCTTTCCCCTCTTCGCCGCGCGCCATTCCTCCGTGCTCCGCGCGATCTGCTTTCTTGCGGGACGCTGGTCGTGAGTTCGAATCTCATGTCGCTGTCACAATAATAATAATAATAATAATAATAATAATAATAATAATAATAATAATAATAATAATACATTAAAACAGAATGTAATACATAGTGTTTCTGTGGGCTCAGGGGTGTATTTCAGGCCTGGTACTATTTTTCGAGGCCAGGCGGCGCCAAGACACTTCCATGATTTTAATACTATCGCCAAATTTTGCATTTATAAGTCATATTTTATTAATAATTTAAACAACGTCATATTGAGGTCTACTCTGCAGGCCTAAGAACCTCTATGTCTAGATTCGAACCCGTGCAATATTTCGTCTAACATTCCATAAGCATTCCTACGCAAATGGAGATGACGACGAAGACAACTGCTACTGGTACTACTGAAATCTCAGAGCCAGGGCGCTTTTTGTTCAGAAATACACCACTGTGTGCGATATTTGACTTTTAAATTATCTGTAATTCTCCATCCATGGGGGGCTTTTAAATTGTAAGAGCATTGAAATAATGCACGAAATCAATTTCAGTGGATACCGCCAGATGCAGATTGTCGTCGATACATCATTAAGCCTATGATGTTCATTTTTATCACACTACTATTCAACTCTCAGGCTATGTAAATTCTCTAAACAAAAAGATTTGGGCTTCAGAAAATCCTCATGTGTACCGTGAGACATTTAATCCAGAAAAAGTTGGGGTATGGTGTGCAATGTCCGGGCGCTGTATTTTATAGAATGTTTACTTTAACCCTCATTACCCATTTTTGACTTACACCACTTCTGCTCTGAACGGCTCATTTAGTCTAGCAAAAGAACTGATTAAGAATATAGCCTACTGAAATTGCCAGGATTTCCAAATATAAAACCTTGCTTGTCTCGTTATTCTCTAAGCAGACGGGACAATGTGTGCGTAATGCAGCAGGAGTATGTAGACCACAAAGAACGCCGACAGTCGCTATGGAGATAATGACTTCGTTTAATAAAATTATGATACTATGTTAGGATTCTGCATGTATGTCATTTACGTGAGGATGAAATAAAAATGAAAATGATAGAAATAAAAGAAAGAAATTAGGAATTTGCCATTACGAGCGGTTTTTTTTAGCATAGAGACAGACCGACCTGCTCCCCCTGTGGCTACAGACCCTTCTTTAATGTGTATCTCTGATGGTCGAATCTTGTAAAACCTCATCATCTCAGGAATGATCTCAAGAAACGCATTTTTACCGCTTCAACTTTCTAGAAAGTTAGGGACTGGAATTAGTGGCATACCTCTTGCTCCTGCACTTGTGTACAATTTTAAAATACTGCATAATAATTGACATTTTAAATGTATTCTACTGTAGCTCACATGATACGATTTCTGGTTATAAATCAGACGGATTCGGATGAGATCACTAATTATGTAACAATTTGTCATCTAGTTTAAGTAGGTGATTAAGTTCGATAATCTTCTAGCTTAGGCTATACATATTTTTTCTGTTTAGATCTTGTCTTAGGTATATCTTTAACTTTCTGATGTACCAACATTATATTATCATGTATTTTCTTTTTATCTTCTGGTTGAGTGGAAGAGAAGGCCTCACGGCTTTAACTCTGCCAGAAAAAATAAAACATTATTATTATTATTATTATTATTATTATTATTACTGTTATTATTATTATTATTATTATTATTATTATCATCATCATCATCATCATATTTATTAACATTGTCAGGAAAGTAGTACTTTATCTCTTTCTTGCATGAACTAGGTGTGAGTCTCATACTGCTTCCGTTCGTCCCGTGTTATCGTTAAGGGTTAGGTACAGCTTACAGCAGTAAAATTTTGGAAATATTCAACATTTTTTCCTCCATTACTGTATCTTGCACAACAATGAAAATTAGTATGTGTAAAACACTGTCCTTCTGCTATATAAAAAAATACTTTTACGATTTGGAAAAAATTATTTACATTTTTTTTTTTTTTTTTTCAAAATTCAGTTCACTGTGCAGTGATGATGCGTTTCCCACATAACTAAAAAACTATCCAACATTCTGTGATGAAATTTTTTGTGTGTATTTATACCTGTCATATCTACAATATGATACAAGATCACTTCTCTACCTTTGATAGATTGTCTGATAAAAAATAAATTCATTTTAAAAAATGGTCAAATATCAGCATTTTCTATTACACAAAATAAAAAAATATATTATTTATTAAGGAATGTAGTTGAAAGAGCATGATATTGTAAACATGAGATTAAGCAATAAAATAAAAGAGAGAGAACATGAGGAAGGTAAAAAGTTTTTGAGTTATGTGGCAAATGCTTCATGACTGCACAGTGAACTGCCAACATTTTGAATTTTGAAAAAAAAAAAAATATATATATATATATATATATGTAAATCGTAAAAATATTTTTTTCATATAGCAGAAGGACAGTGTTTTTTTACTTACCAATTTTCATTATTGTACAAGATACAGTAATACCTAATCCCTTAAGTGCTGATCTTACACCATGGTGACCACATGACGATGTCTTGCTACGTATGAATGTCTAATATTGGTTCTTAAACCTTACATGAACGATTACGAAATAAGTCAAAGAAAACAATTCTTGAATGATGATTACATACATACATACATACATACATACATACATACAGACACACATACATTACATACATACAAACATACATACATACATACATGCATACATACATACATACATAGCTACACACACAGTCGCCCTGAGTGGCGCAGTTGGTATAGCACTGGTCTTCTGTGCCCGAGGTTACGGGTTCGATCCCGGCCCAGGTCGATGGCATATTTAAGTGTGCTTAAATGCGACAGGCTCATGTCACTATATTTAGTGGCATGTAAAAGAATTCCTGCGGGACAAAATTCCGGCACACCGGCGACGCTGATATAACCTCGGCAGTTGCTAGCGTCGTTAAATAAAACATAATTTAATTTTACATACATACAGGTATAGGTTCCAAGGGACTAAATAGGGGCCTTGTGAAATATGAATGAGGGCAATGAGTTAAACAAAAAAAAAATGCAATATCATTACGGCCTTTTTCTCTCTTTGTGAACGGGTTTTGAGAGAAGTAGCATTTTAGTCGAATTTTGAAACTGCTTATCCGAGGAAAACGGAAGACATTGGAGAGGTGATGTTGGGCGAATCTGTGAACAAGTACCAACAGATATGTCCTTCATTGGTTTGTTGCACAACATTGAAGGTTTTGTTGATGATCGGTGACAAAGTTTGTAACAGGAAGACGTGGTAACCGTGTATTCAGTGGCTGTAGAAATATATCTGAAGCAAGACTAGAGGTAGAACGGGAAGGAGGAAATACACAGCTACCAATATCTGTCGGTGACGAGATGTTGCCATCTGTACATTTTTGTTTGTATAAATATCTCAAAAGCCGTTCACAAAGGACCACAATGATATCAGACTTTTATGTTTAACTCGCCTCGCTGAATCAACTCTCAACTGTTTAGTCCCCTTTCACCGGTATATTTTATTTTATTTTATTGGGTTATTTTACGACGCTGTATCAACATCTAGGTTATTTATCGTCTGAATAAAATGGTGATAATGCCGGCGAAATGAGTCCGGGGTCCAGCACCAAAAGTTACCCAGCATTTGCTCGTATTGGGTTGAGGGAAAACCCCGGAAAAAACCTCAACCAGGAGGTACCTTTCCCCGACCGGGATTCGAACCCGGGCCACCTGGTTTCGCAGCCAGACTCGCTGACCGTTACTCCTCACCGGTATATAGGCCTACATAATCTATACTAATAATAAATCTGTAGCCGAAATTTTTCTGGTAATTTTCGATTTTCCAAAAATAATTGGTCCTAACATATATAATTAACCACCCTGAAACCGAAAATCGCTTTTTTGAAATTTTTATTTCTATGTCTGTCTGTCTGTCTGTCTGTCTGTATGTTTGTTACCTTTTCCCGCGATAATGGCTGAACGGATTTCGATGAAAATTGGAATATAAATTAAGTTCTTTGTAACTTAGATTTTAGGCTATATGGAATTCAAAATACATTATTTGAAAGAGGGGTTTTAAGGGGGCCTGAATTAAATAAATCGAAATATCTCGCTTATTATTGATTTTTGTGAAATATGTTACATAACAAAAGTTTCTTTAAAAATAATTTGCGATAAGTTTTATTCCTTGAATAATTTTGATAGGACTGATATTTAATGAGATAAATGAGTTTTAAAATTAAAATAACTGCCATCTAAGGCCGTATAATGAATTAAAAAACAAATGACTTCGTCTATAAGGGGCCTTGGACAGCAACAATCGAAAGCTATGAAAGATAGCCTACAGAGAATGTTTCTGTGTTTGTATGAAGTAATATCGAAAGCTAAATTAACCGATTTGTATAATTAATTATTATTTCACCATTGGAAAGTGTAGTTTCTCTAGATGGACATAATGCTATAATGTTATTACTGTAACTTCTGATATAATATAATATAATATAATATAATATAATATAATATAATATAATATAATATAATATAATATAATATAATATAATATAATATAATATAATATAATATAATACAATATAATATAATATAATGTTAAAGGAATTGTCATTGCACCAAATGAGTGGTCTCTGGACCAAAATGATCGCATTTTAATTATTTGGAAGCAATTTAAATTAAGTAACATATTAAACGATTTATCCTTCTATCAAACACGAATGTTCCCTGGATCAAATGTCCTATTTTAATTATGTAATTACTTTTATTTATTTCTAACGGGTGGAGCGTACGCACGGGTATTATATATATATATATATATATATATATATATATATATATATATATATATATATATTATTGTAATTAATATTGTAGTTGTCCTAAAGATAAATTTTCGTTGGATTATTTGTTTTTCGAAATGTTTCACTGTAGTTCCAAATGTTTTTGGCTGTTTTTCTAAAATAGTTAAATACGTTTTGATGATGGCGATGATGAAGTTCTTATGAAATAATTTGGCTCGGTTTCATTGCAATGCGTTTTATAATTTTTAATCTCGGTCCGATATTGTGAACCAAGGCAATACAGCGGAGGAGGCTTCAGCAAGAAATGCTTAATGCAATGTTTCGTTGGGTTATTAGGAGCAAAGTCGTCACTGGAAGCAACGAGGCGAAATTGAATAATGAAACTGGAATTATGAGTGCCTGGTGTAAATCTAAATGTAAGGAGGGGGCAACAGAATTAAATGAAGGCATCATGCCAGTGCAAGATGATCCTCAACGTTGTGTAGGTAGCTACTGCAAGAACCGCTGTAAAGTGTTCAACGTTAGTTCTTAGACGAAAACATTTATACTTATAAAATAGTTCAAATTTGTAGATAATCAAATTTATTATTATTAATTATTGTTGTTGGTTTTTACATTATAGATTCCTCGCATGCTTATACAATTTTCACATGTATTGAACTCTGTATACTTCATCTCTAACGACAGTACTACTGGTTTTGAAAGTTGGGAATATTAAAAAGATAAATACGTAATTGTTAAGAAAAATTAATAAGTAAATAGAAATATAAATACGTAATTGTTAAGAAAAATTAATAAGTGAATAAAAAGATAAATACGTAATTGTTAAGAAAAATTATTAAGTAAATAGAAAGATAAATACGTAATTGTTAAGAAAAATTAATAAGTGAATAAAAAGATAAATACGTAATTAAGAAAATTATTAAGTAAATAAAAAGATAAATATGCCAATTATTAAGAAAAATTAATAAGTAAATAAAAAATAAATACGTGATTGTTAAGAAAAATTAATAAGTAAATAAAAAGAAAAAATACGTAATTGTTAAGAAAAATTAATAAGTGAATAAAAAGATAAATACGTAATAGTTAAGAAAAATTAATAAGTGAATAAAAAGATAAATACGTAATTAAGAAAATTATTAAGTGAATAAAAAGATAAATACGCCAATTATTAAGAAAAATTAATAAGTAAATAAAAAGATAAATACGTAATTATTAAGAAAAATTAATAAGTAAATAAAAAGATAAATACGTAATTGTTAAGAAAAATTAATAAGTAAATAGAAAGATAAATACGTAATTGTTAAGAAAAATTAATAAGTAAATAGAAAGATAAATACGTAATTACTGAGAAAAATTAAAAGTGAATAAAAAGATAAATACGTAATTATTGAGAAAATTAAGAAGTAAATAAAAAGCTAAATACGTAATTATTAAGAAAAATTAATATGTAAATAAAAAGCTAAATACGTAGTTATTAAGAAAAATTAATATGTAAATAAAAAGATAAATACGTAATTGTTAAGAAAAATTAATAAGGAAATAAAAAGATAAATACGTAATTGTTAAGAAAAATTAATAAGTAAATAGAAAGATAAATACGTAATTATTGAGAAAAATTAATAAGTAAATAAAAATACAAATACGTGATTGTTAAGAAAAATTAAAAGTGAATAAAAAGATAAATACGTAATTATTGAGAAAATTAAGAAGTAAATAAAAAGCTAAATAAGTAATTATTAAGAAAAATTAATATGTAAATAAAAAGCTAAATACGTAATTATTAAGAAAAATTAATATGTAAATAAAAAGATAAATACGTAATTGTTAAAAAAATTAACAAGTAAAATGAATAATAAATGTATAAATAAATAAATAAATAAATAAATAAATAAATAAATAAATAAATAATAAATAAATAAATAAATAATTTAAAGATTCATACGACTATTTCATTTTGAACCGAATAAAAATCCTAACTGAAGAAAAAACATGTAATTTGAGTATTTTCTAGATAGCAGTAGATAAGGATTTATGTAGTAATTATTCGAATACGAAAAATATTATTTACAGCATTTCATTAAATGTGGTGGACAAATATTTACGCAACAATTATTAGAATATACCAAAAATGTAATTTGTAGTATTTCGTTGATCATTTCGCACAAAGTGTGACGCAAAACGAGAAAAGTGATTCTTGTATTTCGATTATTGTAAAAAAGCAAAGGTTTATGCAATACAAGAAATGTTATTTGCGGCATTTCTGTGTTCATGGTAGTCAAAGATTCACGCAATAGCAGAAATGTCACTAAAGGAGGTAATGGAAATGTGGACTGAGGAAAGAATAGAAAGACCTAGGATTAAGTGGGAGGATGCAATAGAAAAATGGCACAAAACAAATTATTGAATTAAAGAGAATGTGTAGAGATGGAAGTCTTATGGGTGGCCGAGGTGAACTCAACGCCTAACGACATAATGAGAAAACGAAGAAGATAAATGTTATTTGCAGCATTTCTTTGATCGTGATGGACAAAGATTCATGCAGTACAAGAAATGTCATTTGTAGCAATTCTTCAATTTTGACGCAAAAAGATTCATGCGGTACGAGAATTGTTATTTATAGCATTTTTCTGATCGTTTGGACAAAGGTCCATGCAACACGAGAAATGACATATGTAGCTTCTTCGGTCGTGGTGGAATAAGATTAATGCAATAAGGAAAATGCCACTTGTAGTATTGCGTTGATCGTGGCCGTTAAGATTCATGCAATACGAGACATTTTATTATTGTAAACTTTGTTTGACCTTAGTTGAAAAAGATTTAGGTAGTAACTTTTCGATAACACGTATAATGTTATTTGTTTGATCGTTGTGAACAAAGAATTGTTCAGTAATTATTGGAATATGCGGAGAAAAACAGGTAGAAATTCTGAGAATGTTAATGCTAACCTGCATCGGCCATGCAACAATTACGTAGAAGCTTGAAACGGCTGTTACTTTTATACCAGTCACGGTTGAAAAACCTGTCTGCAGTTGACAAGTATATTGTGGTCTGCACTGTGATTATGACACTAGACCTGTGAAGATCGATAATCGGAGCCTGAAAATTTAGGATAAAAATATAACAAATAATAATGAAAGTCGACTGTGTTCAGATTGTTACTTCGATAGAAATGCAATACAATGCACACCAGAAATTGATTACGTTAAGAATTTTTATCGTGGTTATTGTACACGGTGATGAATTCAGAATATACCCAGAACGTAGGTCTATATGTGTTACCCTTTGGATATTTCAACAAAAATTGTTTTACATGAATAATTTCGTAGCGTGTTTTGGAAAATCCAGTAGATTAATTCTCAATACGCCCAGTCAGTTTAAGAGAGCAGTGTATTATAATGACTATCACACTTTTACTACGTCACGTCATCCGCATGGACGAGAAGCTGATGTAACCCATTCAATTCCAAACCTTCTCTGATAGTTTATTGTATGTAATCAAAAAAAGAAGAATAAGAAGGAACCTTGGCAGTTGGCATCCCAATATGCGTTAAATAACGTCTAGTGTATGTTTTAAAATAAAATTATATTGACTATTACACTTTTACTACGTCACACTACTTTTGACCAATAAAACGGTACGAAAGGACGTCTTTCAATCAATCATGGCTGCTTATCGCACAAGTTTATCGCGTCCCTAGCATTTGTTTAATTTTATCGCGTCCCTAGCACTTGTTTATTTTTATCACTACCCTAGCATTTGTTTCTTTGTTTGCCAACATTTCAAACTGCACTGGTCTGGACGTCAAAGAACAGAAAATTACAAACCACTCCAGTCGATGCACAGCATTTTCAAATATGACTCGCATTGGCATTCAAGAACAAGAATTAATAAAGATCACTGGCCATATATGAAGAGCACCATTCGGAAATCCTGAATAAGTTGAGGGATATACCCTGTACATCAACGAGTTCACTTCTTTTACGCACACGTCCAATATAATATCAACTGAACCACAAACCACTAAAAATATTCAAATTTGAAAATTGTACTTTCAATAACTGTTTCTTTTAAAATTATTCATGTTCATTTTTTATTTCATCATCGTTAATTAAAACATTTCTTGCTTATTTCATCATCCCTAATTAAAACTTTTCTAACACTTATTTATATTATTTAGGTTATGTTTGTTATAGCTTCTGCTATATGATATTATGGATAGTCACGTATCAGAGATTGTTTAATACTAAGATTTATCGAAAATAATCTGTCAAGTGACGTTGATTACTGGGATCCGGATGACTGAAGTGGAATGCAAATGTTTTAATAAAAATGAAACTGAATCAACAAAGCCTTCTTGACTAGTAACCGTCCATAGAGTTCAATGAAGATTCCATAGTTGGCACAACTGATAACAAGAAAACATAATCATACAACACTACTGCCATCTAGCGTAATGTTGAGATGGTACAATAATACATTTGAAGACAGTTGTATTTTCGTAAGCCAATTAATATTTTATTGTATTGGAGTACTTTGTTACTTCTAATCTTTATATGCTTTCTTTTAATCGTGTAATAGTCAATTAAATCCCACTCGAGTTTTGATTTTCTCTAGATAAATCAAAACCTCTAGTGAGATTACTGTTGATAAATGATTGAAAGAATTTTTTTAGTTTTGTCTCCGCGATTGAAGAATTTTATACCCTTTTCCATGACAAAAATGTTAGTGCAAACACTCGTGATGTCCCACTTCGATTACTGTGATATTCTGCTTAGTGACCTAAGCGTTACTTCGGCGCAGAGACTACAACGTGTTCATAATATGTGCATCCGTTTCGTCTGCAATATTCGCCGGGCTCAACACGTAACACCATCCCTCGAAATGTTGTCCTGGCTCCGTCTAGAAGATCGTAGGAAAATCCACTCTCTTTCCCTTCTCTTTCACATATTGCATTTCACCATTCCTGTCTATCTTGCGTCTCGTTTTCAAAATTTATCCACCCATCATAACCTAGACACACGATCACAACACTCCTCAATATTATCCATTCCCTCCCACCGAACATCCTCATATTCATCTTCTTTCACTGTGGCTGTTCCTCGGCTTTGGAATTCCCTACCGAGTAATGTCAGGGACTGTCAGACATCAAACCAATTTAAGAATAGGCTAACGAAATATTTTTCTAACATTCTTGTTAATAATAATAGCTGTTCCAGGTTTCTCAATGTTTAGTGGTTATATATATATATATATATATATATATATATATATATCACAGATAATAATCTAAATTATCTCATTACTGCTGCTGCTGCTACTACTGCTATTATTATTATTATTATTATTATTATTATTATGATTATTATTATTATTACTATTATTATTATAACTATTTCTTACCAATGTTTATTAGTGTCACACTAACATTACTTATTCAACTTTCATTATTTACTTTCATGTTGTTTTATGGTCTAGATATCAATGTAATAACTATGTAAGCAATTGTATTTAATTATAGCTGGTTCACAATAAACCGGAAACGAGAATCGGAATCGAAATCGAAAACGGTAAAATTGTTAAAATGTGTACATTTAAATGTAAGCATTCACAATTAACGAAAAGCTTGCCGGAGCCCGAGATCGGGAACGAAGAGTTGGTCAAGTTTCAACTTTGGCGTTCACGTTTCCGATCACAGCCCACTAGATTCATTCTATTGCCATCTAAAAGCTATTTTGTGGTCGTATATTTTGTAGCAAGAAGACCGTGACATAACCTATGCATTATTTTGTTCTTGCTGTGCATCATGGAGCAAGTTTTATTTGATGAGATTCTAATATTGAAGTCCTCACATTTACGATAAGCGGCGCGCCTCGTATAAAGATGAGAAAATTAAGGAGAATACGTGGCTCTCTTTGAACACCGATCGGAAGCGAATCATATTTTATTACTGTATTGGTTGTATTACGCACTATATATTCACGCTTCAATTCAATAACTACTGTTGTGTTCATTTTTGTTCTATTACAAATGTTTCTTCTCTAATTATTTTACATTATGGTAGACTTAAAATATGTTGTGATAATCAAGATGCATGGGCATATTTACAGTACCGTACCTAATGAAATGTTCAGTTGAAATTTCGAAGTTGGTTAACCTGTGTTTATGTTGACTGCCTTGTACTCATAAGAGAACGCCATTGGTCAATTATACACAAATAACATCAGAATGCGTAATATCGACTTTACACATCGTTATTGACATACATATCGATATGCATAGTCGTCTACGTCCTCGGTTTATTGTGAATCAAAAATATTCATATTCACGTCCTCTGCTTCTCGTTTTCATTCTGGTTCTCGTTCCCGGTTTATTGTGAACCAGACTTTAGAATTAGAGTCTGGCTGGGCGGAAGAGAAGGCCAACTGGCTTTAGCTCTGCCAGATTAAATAAATAAATAAATAAATATTTATTATTTTTGTTATTATTATTATTATTATTATATTATTATTATTATTATTATTATTATTATTATTATTATTATTATTATTATTATTACTAGCCGTACCCGTGCGATCCGGTGCACCCGTTACAAATAAATATAAAGTAATTACATGATTAAAATAGGACATTTGATCCAGGGAACATTCGTGTTTGATAGAAGGATAAATCGTTTAATATGTTACTTAATTTAAATTGCATCCAAATAATTAAAATGCGATCATTTTGGTCCAGAGACACTCATTTGGTGCAATGACAATTCCTTTAACCTGTTTCTTAATTTTTTTTACATGAAACCATAGTTTAATGAAGATTGACATCATTTAGATTTAATGTGTATATTTTATTTTACTTGTTACAGGTTTCCATTGAATTATGGTAATAACTTAATTTTAACCCTTGTTTTCTACGTATTCAGTAAATGGCGCTTGGCCCACTATGGTTGTGAGCCCTTCAAATAACTTATATAATATTACATATTATATTATATTATATTATATTATATTATATTATATTATATTATATTATATTATATTACATTATATATTATATCAGAAGTTACTGTAATAACATTATAGCATTATGTCCATCTAGAGAAACTACACTTTCCAATGGTGAAATAATAATTAATTATACAATTCGGTTAATTTAGCTTCAGATAGTACTTCATACAAACACAGAAACATTCTCTGTAGGCTATCTTTCATAGCTTTCGATTGTTGCTGTCCAAGGCCCCTTATAGACGAAGTCATTTGTTTTTTAATTCATTACACGGCCTTAGATGGCAGTTATTTTAATTTTAAAACTCATTTATCTCATTAAATATCAGTCCTATCAAAATTTTTCAAGGAATAAACTTATCGCAAATTATTTTTAAAGAAACTTTTGTTATGTAACATTTTTCACAAAGATCAATAATAAGCGAGATATTTCGATTTATTTAATTCAGATCCCCTTATAATCCCCATTTTAAATAATGTATTTTGAATGCCATATAGCCTAAAATCTAAGTTACAACGAACTCAATTTATATTCCAATTTTCATCGAAATCACGCCATTATCGCGTGAAAAGGTAACAAACATGCAGACAGACAGGCAGACATACAAACAAAAATTTCAAAAAAGCGATTTTCGGTTTCAGGGTGGTTATGTTAGGACCAATTATTTTTGGAAAATCGAAAATTACCAGGAAAATTTCGACTACAAATTTATTATTAGTATATATTATTATTATTATTATTATTATTATTATTATTATTATTATTATTATTATTATTATTATTATTATTATTTTTATTATTAAATGAGCAGAAATTTGATCGGAATAAATGTAATATTTAAAAATTCCTTTTCGAAAATAAAAAGAAACGCTACACCACTGAATGTGTGACCCTTGAAGGCAGCAATGAAAAGCCGTCGACAAGAGACCGCGCACGCATATCTCGATCTCCACGATACCGGAAGAACTGTTACGAACGAAGCTGGGCTGTAGTACGACCGTGCAGCCGGTCGCCGGCCAGTCGCGTTTGTTCCGGACATTTCACGCAACCAAATGGAATAAATATCAATACAAGCCGCGCAACCTTGCAGGTGACGACGCCCGAAACACGCAAGGCGAGGGGGCTCCGCTGAACAGAC
Source organism: Periplaneta americana (assembly GCF_040183065.1). NCBI lineage: Eukaryota > Metazoa > Arthropoda > Insecta > Blattodea > Blattidae > Periplaneta > Periplaneta americana. Next base: position 25,834,814 of record NC_091120.1, on the reverse strand, counting down.
GTTGGCAATAAAGGAAGAAGGAATGAACTGGTGAATTGGCAAAGCTGTGACCATGTGCATGATCGATAGTAACAAGATGGGCATGTGCCAAAATATTAATCACATCCGATTTGGGTAGGTTCATCCCCTCCTTCTCTCTTACCCCTCTATGCATTATGACTGGAGCTAGAAAGCTGTCTATGCGTGCCATAGGTTGTCATTTACTGTCCTAAATTTTTATTGTTATTTAATAATAATTTGTGCGAGATCGTGCGTATTTGCTTGGTTTCAGCACAAAACCAATCCGCGGAAAGTCTAAAATTCCACATTCAGTATTCCCAACCTAACACACATAACAATTTCCCTCTTCTTACCGCTTAAGTGACATATTGATTTTACTGCTTTAGGCTTTTAACATATTATTTTTAGAGACGTTCAATATAGTAGTAATTATCAATTGGAAACTTACCACTGCAATTTCACCTAAATTGCACTGTTAATTATTGTTTTTAAATATTTGCAAAAATCATTACATAAAAAAAAAGACAGACGTATATCACGGCCTGCTGGAGTATAGTAAACACAGAAAACATTTTAAAGCAACAATGTTGAAGATAGATATTTTTGTTTTGCAAATTTGACGTCATTGAACAGAAACCAAGATGGAGATTTCATTGCAACTAATTAGAAATTCCTCTTTCAGGTATGTAATAAACGATCTTCGCACAAAGTAATGTACGATACACGAGCGGTATGTTTTCTTTCAATTCTCGGAAATTAAAAAAGCTCAACTACGTTTCGCTTTTTCAAACTTTTCCTCGAACATGAAAACTTCAACATACTGCTCTTGTAACGCATATTACTATTGTATGTTTACAGATTTAAAAAAGACATTCGACATATTATAGGCCTAGATGTTAAAGAGTAAAGCGTTGCCTAGGCAACTAATAAAAGTAAAGAAACATTTATACTATAAATTGAAAAAGGGAAATCGTTAGGATAGTCAAGGACAGAAATTTATAGTCGAGTTAGACAATGGTCCTCCTTTCACTTGTTCTTTTTAATATTTATTTAGACGAAGCCAAAAGAAAAAGACTGAAGGTTTAATTAATTTTGTAAGTAATAAAATCGATTTAATTTGCATCTTATTTTCCGATGACCAGCTCATAATAACAGAGTCAGAAGATTGCCTGCAACTGTCTTCATGTACAGTAAAAGCTATGAAAATAAAGAATTTTAACTTTAATATGTCTACAAATAAAATCAAAGTGTTGGTTTCATTGGTTTAAGTTCCAGTAGACCCAAATTATGATAGATATAAAAATAATTTATTGAACAAGTTAATAGTTTAGCTAGTTTGGCAGCAATATTTCTTACATTATGTAAAATAACCAATACATATGTTTAAAAATTAAGAGATATTAGGTGAAATTAATGCGCCAACAGTTAAATTAAAATCTATTGTCATCAATAATATTGAAGCTATAAATAGATATTCAGATTTAGTAAAATTCAAATTTTTGTCATCTAGTCTGCTGTCAAGAAATCTGAAAGTTAGAATTTATCGTATAAAAGAGTTATATTACCGGTTGTTCTGTATGGTTCTGAAACTTGGATTCTCACTTTGAGAGAGGAACAGAGGTTAAGGGTGTTTGAGGATAAGGTTCTTAGGAAAATATCTGGGGCTAAGAGGAATGAAGTTACAGAAGAATGGAGAAAGTTACACAACACAGAACTGCACGCATTGTATTCTTCATCTGACATAATTAGGAACATTAAATCCAGACGTTTGAGATGAGCAGTGTATGTATCACTTACCGGCGAATCCAGAAATGCATATAGAGTGTTAGTTGGAAGGCCGGAGGGGAAAAGACATTTGGGGAGGCCGAGACGTAAATGGAAGGATAATATTAAAATGGATTTGAGGGAGGTGGATATGATGATAGAGACTGGATTAATCTTGCACAGGATAGGGACAGATGGCGGGTTTATATGAGGGCGGCAATAAACCTGCGGGTTCCTTAAGAGCCATTTGTAAGTAAGTAAGTATGCATCACTGTAATGGAAAACATGTGTAACTTAACGACTCCAATTGTTTGTTAATATAGAAGAGAAAGCAAAAGTTTTCCTTAATTATAAATCAGGGCACCGCAACCACCCCTTACACTTTCACATTAAAATACAATGATTTGCTTCTAACCATTTTACGACTTGCTATAAAACCGTATCGTTTATATTTGACGTGGTTTCACACCCACCACGCAGGTTCCTTCAGCCTCCTTGTTAAAAGGTCAAAAGCACTACAGTGACCCCTGTGGCACAGTTTCCTGCCGAGTTTTATAAAATTAGTGTGAATGTTAAGAGTCGTAAACAAACAAGCACACGCCTTTCGCCATAAAATGCATTTCCTTCTTTAGAAATATCATTATCCTTCACGAATGTTAGATCAAGTGATCAGCTTCGATGGACAAATGAATGTAAGATGATCAGAAGTGGCCTATATGTGGAACAGCCCGTCATATTCAATTTAATGTCCCCGAAGAATAAACGTCCCCGTTTTTGTCTCCACGAAACAATTTTGTCCTCTGAAGTTTACTATTATTTACCTCTATTCCAAAATATTTTCGATAGCTCGCATTAAATAGCTTACAATGTTTCGGAATCAACATCAGGCTTTATTACCCATTCCTCATCTCCGTACTTCTTTCCATTCATCCTCTTTCACCGTGTCAGTTTGTCGCCTATGGAAGTCTTTACCTCGTCATGTCAGGGATTGCCGAACGGTTAATCAGTTTAAACTAAGAATTAAATATCACATGCTTTTACAGGAATTGATTTGTTTCAGCCTGCTTTTAAATGCTATTTTGTAGGCCTATATTTATATAAAATGTAATTTAAGCCAAGCATAAAGTAGAATTAAAATATATATTATTATTAACTCTGAAAAGAGAAAAAGGAATTGGCTGGGTCATTGGCTGTGAAGAAATTGCCTACTGAACGATGCATTGTAAGGAATGGTGAACGGGAGAAGAGTTCGGGGCAGAAGAAGATATCTGATGATAGACGACATTAAGGTATTATGTGGGTCATATGCGGAGACTAAGAGGAAGGCAGAAAATAGGAAAGATTGGAGAATGCTGGGTTTGCAGTGAAATACCTGCCTATGGGCAGAACACTTATGTATGTATGAACTCTGAATTTGTAGAGTTATAGTTCTACTTTTACATTAAGCAGCACCTTTAATTGCAACTTGTTCCTTCTGTAAATTATTTAGGGGAGAGTCGGGTAGTATCGGACAGTGCGTTTCTTTCATCTACCACCATATGGTAGTACCTGAATGACATGGTTACGTTTCTCTATGCGACATCACAGAAACGTAACCATGTCAGTCAGGTACTATCATCGTGTGGTAGATGAAAGAAACTCACTGTCCGATATTATCCGATGTCCGATACTACCCGACTCTCCCCTATATCAGAAAACTCACATGTTTAGTCAATATTTCATTATACTGTGTGACGCAGAAGTGAGTTGACAAATGGGAAACATTACTAATTGTAAAACTGAAATAATTATTGTACAAAGTAGCATGATGACGTGTTCCCTCCAAGATATCCGTAATCTGAGTGACATTTGTACTGTTAGGTTGACAGTAAATATTCCCCTTTTGTACCGCTAGAATTCATCACCTTTGTCTCATCAGTTTTCCTGAATTAGTTTCTGTGGAATACGTAAAATGAATAGAGTACATAAACTGAAGTAGGCCATGGTACGGTAAACAACAATGCTACAGTTAGTTTGTGTTTTGTTCGTTTATTATTATATGAAGCTATGAGTTATTTTGAGTGGAGTAAAGGCTCATTCACAATGAAAATTAAACATAACCTAAGCGTTAACTTAAAAATGTAAACGTTACGGTAAACTCAAAAACATTCACGATGGGAATATAAACATAACCGCAAACATACTTGGTAACCATGGAAACATAACGACGCCATTTCCTCATATTCTGTCGTATACTTCAGCGCTCCACGATTGTGCACTGTTAGCAAATCACGTAAGCATAAGCATGAAAGTTTGGGGTTTGCAAACTTTCATGTTAACGTCTAACGGCAATGTTAATGTCAGAGTTTATGTGAATCATTGTGAATGATCCCATTTGGTAACCTGACCGCAAACGTCTGTGTTTATGTTACGGTTATGTGTAATTTTCATTGTGAATGGGCTTTAAGAGTTGATTGAAGATATTATGGTTTATTGTTTTCAGTTGTGATATTGATACCGTATTCATTGAAAGTTGAAAAGAACATGTTGACTCCTGAACAGCGACAGGAGCTATTATTACTCTGTGGGGAAAATCACAGGACAAGAGAAGCTGCAGACGAGTTTCATCGTCGTCATCCTGACATTCCAAAACCATCATACACCAAAATATAGCCAAAATTATTGCATAAATTTAAATTTTAAACTTTACATATCGTTATTGACATGCATATCGATATGCATAGTCGTCTACATTCTCGGTTTGTTGTGAATCAAATATTTTCATATTCACGTCCTCTGCTTCTCGTTTTCATTCTGGTTCTCGTTCCTGGTTTATTGTGAACCAGCCTTTAGAAAGTGAAAAAAGGAGTTACATATTATTCAGTGGCGTATACTGGTTAAAGGGTTTGGGCTACCGCTGACCCTATTATTACACAAAATATATCTAACAATTACTTTAATTTTAATTACTATGGTAAAACTAATAGTACAAAATGATTACATTATGTTATATTATAAACTTTTTCTTTTGTAATTTCCTTGGGCTACCGCCGGTAGCCCCGGTAGCCCGCAAAATACGCCCCTGATTTAAAACAACTTTCAGTGTACTCGACAAGAAACGAATGGGTCGTCCCAAATCTGCTACTGACGGACACCATTCAACAGACGTGATTGCGAAGATGACGGCCAGCCTTAGGTCAGTTCGTTATGTGTCTCAAGAAAGTGGTATCAGTAAGAATCTATTCGCAGAATATTGAAACCTACACGATGTCACCCCTACAAATTACAGCATTTGCACACAATGCAAGAAGAGGATCCACTCAAGAGGCAAACATACTGCAACTGGATATCACAGCGTTTGCGTACTGATCGATCCATCCTTCAGCATGTTTTGTTCAGTGACGAATGCTTTCTTTCCTGGATGAGCACATTCATACACAAAATGCACGATACAGGTTCAAAGAAAACCCAAGATGCATACTTGAAGCTAACAACCCTGGTGCTCCAAAAGTTATGGTGTGGTGTGGAATATTAGGTGATATGTTTGTGGGACCATATTTATTTGATGGAAATGTACACCAACACACATAATAAGGAACTGCTGAACAACACTGTAATGGAGTTCTTTTCTGATTTGCTACTGAACAAACGGATAAGAATGTGGTTTCAACAAGATGGGGCCACGGCACATTATGCTGTAACAGTTCGCCAGAAACTAAATGAAATGTTCGGACTGCACTGGATTGGACGAGGTGGACCTCAGTTATGGCCTCCACGATCACCAGACTTCACACTATTTCTTTTTATGGGGATTTGTTAAGCAGTATGTTTTTTCAGACAGAGTCTACATCTACAGATGGCTCGAAACAAAGGATCGCCCATGATATCCAGCAAACTCCACCTGCAACACTTTTAAACGTCACAGAAGAGTTTTAGGATCGAGTGAGGCACTGTCTTCAAGTAAATGGAGCACATTTTGAACATTTGCGGTAGTGAACATACTGTATACAATTGTATTTCCAATTTAATGTTTCCCATTTGTCAACAGACTTCTGTGTCACACGGTATTTAAAACCTCATTAATCTGCTAGATAATTTTGATCATTAATGTTAACATTACTACTGTTATTATTTGTATGCATACATATTTGCATTACAACACATCCTGTTACTGTTTCGACTAACACGTAGTTGGCATCCCTGAAAATAGCCACTGCATGTTGAATGCTATTCGTGACCACTGAGATTACCGTCGCCTATTAAACCAATTTAGCGTCCAGCGACTAACTGGGATTTATTTTGCAGCATGCATGGCGGCTAAGATTGTTAATATCTTATTTTAGTTTTACATTTGATAAAGCATGCTGTCGAGGATTGGTTGCCAAGAACATTTCTGTACTCCTTGGCTTCTTGTGTTAACATTTCGCCTCGAAAAAATACGTGAACTCCCACTAATCCTCCGTGAAATACAGAGCGTTTTATTGGTCGAAAATAGTATGACGTAGTAAAAGTGTAATAGTAATAATAATCTTATATGTAATAAAAACACATCAATTTATTTTTATGCTAATTTCTACTGATTTCATCCATATAGGTCTACCAGATCAAAATATCTATAATGAATTAAATACGTAACGCGTAATAAGTAATATGAATTGAACCAACAATTACGAGAATTTTCTTTCCTTTCCCCATGGGAGTTATGCAGCAATTCACACCATCACAATTATTGCAGTTTGCAGTGCTAAATGGAGGTTAAAATAACTATGTGGAGAACGTCTGATAATTATAACTGTAAATGTAGGACAGGTGACTTAGAAACGTTCTTTCACATCATTTCATCGCCTTATTACATCACCTTAAAAAAATTAATTCACTGTGGTTGGTGGTGATAGAAATCAATGTATTAATGTCGATATAAAATAATAGGCGATCAGAAACAAAGGGGTGTAAGTGCTACTTAGATGTTTTTCTGTTTAATATACGTTAGTAAATATATAATAATAATAATAATAATAATAATAATAATAATAATAATAATAATAATAATAATAATAATACTTACTGGCTTTTAAGGAACCCGCAGGTTCATTGCCGCCCTAACATAAGCCCGCCATTGGTCCCTATCCTGAGTAAGATTAATCCAGTCTCTATCACCATATCCCACCTCCCTCAAATCCATTTTAATATTATCCTCCCATCTAAGTCTCGGCTCCCCAAAGGTATTTTTCCCTCCGGCCTCACAACTAACACTCTATATGCATTTCTGGATTCGCTCATATGTGCTGCATGCCCTGCCCATCTCAAACATCTGGATTTAATGTTCCTAATTATGTCAGGTAAAGAATACAATGCGTGCAGCTCTGCATTGTGTAACTTTCTCCATTCTCCTGTAACTTCATCCCTCTTAGCCCCAAATATTTTCCTAAGAATCTTATTCTCAAACACCCGTAGTCTCTGTTCCTCTCTCAAAGTGAGAGTCCAAGTTTCACAGCCATACAGAACAACCGGTAATATAACTGTTTTATAAATTCTAACTTTCAGATTTTTTGACAGCAGACTAGATGACAAAAGCTTTTCAACCGAATAATAAGAGGCATTTCCCATATTTATTCTGCGTTTAATTTCATCCCGAGTGTCATTTATATTTGTTATTGTTGCTCCAAGATATTTGAATAAACCTCTTCGAAGGATAAATCTCCAATTTTTATGTTTCCATTTCGTACAATATTCTGGTTACGAGACATAATCATATACTTACTCTTTTCGGGATTTACTTCCAACCCTATCGCTTTACTTGCTTCAAGTATCATTTCCACGTTTTCCCTAATCATTTGTGGATTTTCTCCTGACATAATAATAATAATAATAATAATAATAATAATAATAATAATAATAATAATAATAATAATAATAATATTTTATTGCCAGAACAAAGATATATATTGATTTTTTTTACATATAATAACTCTCTAGCACTCCCAGAAATAGTAAGTTACATACTCGTGCTCAGGGAGCATTCCACATAAGTTAATGTTAAGATATTTTATTGAATAACAGAGTAAAAAGTAATAAAATAAAAAAAAGAAGAAAACAAAACACATCACAATAATTGAACTTTAAATTTTCTCTGTTAACAGCAATTTTTAATAGATTTTTTTTATTAAATAAGGAGCATTAGCAAATTGTATGTTTGGGAATTTATCTATTATCATGTTATAAAGCCTTGGACCGAAGTTGCTACTGTGATTATAAGCTACAGTTGTGGTACATTTAGGAACTGTCAAGCATATGTTGTCTGACCCTTTGGTTTTATATTTATGTGAATATAAATTAAATATGTTCCGGTTTTATGTACGAAATTCAGTAATACGTTGTTATAAATTTGATGGAAGTCAAACACTTTAAATTCTGAATACAGCAGCTCTGAAAGATGATCAGGAGGTTTATTAAGGCAAATTTTTATTATTATTTTCTGTAGCAGAGTTATTGGCATGAGGGAGGTACTATAAGCACTACCCCATCTTATAATGCCGTATTGTAATATAGCTTGTACTAATGCGAGATAAATCAGTCATAAAGTATGGACAGTCAAGTAATTTCGTAGGATGACAAAATAGTGAATAATTTTTCTTAATCTATTGCACAGAAAAAGAACAAGTTTATCCCAACGTAAATGTTGATCGATTATTATTCCGAGATACTTAACTTGAGGAGATTCATTTAGAATAGGACAGTTACAACTATTAGAAGAACAATTACTTACTTAGCCTACTTACTTACTGGCTTTTAAGGATCCCGAAGGTTCATTGCCGCCCTCACATAAGCCCGCCATAGGTCCCTATCCTGAGCAAGATCAATCCAGTCTCTATCATCATATCCCACCTCCCTCAAATTCATTTTAATATTATCTTCCCGTCTACGTCTCGGCCTCCCCAAAGGTCTTTTTTCCTCCGGCCTCACAACTAACACTCTATATGCATTTCTGGATTCGCCCATACGTGCTACATGCCCTGCCCATCTCAAACGACTGGATTTAATGTTCCTAATTAGCCTATGTCAGGTGAAGAATACAATGCGTGCAGTTCTACGTTGTGTAACTTTCTCCATTCTCCTGTAACTTCATCCCTTTTAGCCCCAAATATTTTCCTAAGCACCTTATTCTCAAATACCCTTAACCTATGTTCCTCTCTCTAAGTGAGAGTCCAAATTTCACAACCATAAAGAACAACCGGTAATATAACTGTTTTATAAATTCTAACTTTCAGATTTTTTGACAGCAGACTGGATGATAAAAGCTTCTCAACCGAATAATAACAGGCATTTCCCATATTTATTCTATGTTTAATTTCCCCCGAGTATCATTTGTATTTGTTACTGTTGCTCCCAGGTATTTCAATTTTTCCACTTCTTCAAAGGATAAATTTCCAATTTTTATATTTCCATTTCGTACAATATTCTCGTCACGAGACATAATCATATTCTTTGTCTTTTCGGGATTTACTTCCAAACCTATCTCTTTACTTCCTTCAAGTAAAATTCCCGCGTTTTCTCACGCCATCCGCATAGACAAGCAGCTGATGTAACCCGTTCAATTCCAAACCCTCTCTGTTATCCTGGACTTTCCTAATGGCATACTCTAGAGCAAAGTTAAAAAGTAAAGGTGATAGTGCATCTCCTTGCTTTAGCCCACAGTGAATTGGAAACAATCTGACAGAAACTGACCTATACGGACTCTGCTGTACGTTTCACTGAGACACATTTTAATTAATCGAACTAGTTTCTTGGGAATACCAAATTCAATAAGAATATCATATAAAACTTCTCTCTTAACCGAGTCATATGCCTTTTTGAAATCTACGAATAATTGATGCACTGTACCCTTATACTCCCATTTTTTCTCCAATTAGATAAATATATTTTGGTTATACTACAACGGGGGGATGGCCGCTAAGACGCCTATAATCCAATAGCTCTATAGGAGCTATTGTTTAACATTGAACAACTATGAACATTTCGTACTAACTTTTATACTAGTCGCCTGTTTAAACGATAACGAGTTAGGCAATTGACTCGCAAACGTATCAATATTTAATTGTTTCTGCATGTCTGAAATTTCTGGCTCTTGGCCAGAAACCACAAAATCGCGTGAAATATCTACATCACAGAGATGTAACGCTTCAGAGCTGCTCGGTTCTTGGGAAGCATGGTGAAACCGCCGATGTTTGCTCAGTATCATCCACAGCTGCCCACTACGGGTTTGGAACTCGCGCTCAGCAGATTACAATACTTACCGAACCAGCTTTCACTTCTATATGTGACAACATTACTATTTCCCGGACTGAAGCGGAATAAGGATTCCATCCCTTCACCATGTGTAAGCTCGTGTTTTGTCATCGTAGCCTACTTATTGTTTAGAAATACTGCTCTGTTAGATGTAACTTCCATACGTACTGTAAAGAGAGCAATTTAAAATTGTTAATTCTTATTTTATAAAGTACCTAATTAAATTTAATCGTACCTATCTTTAAGAAAGGGGACAAGACTAACTGTAGTAACTTTCGAGGAATATCACTTTTGTTGACGTCGTGCAAAATTTTGTCCAATATTCCTTTGAGAAAATTAACTCCATATCTAGATGAAATTATTGGGATCATCAGTGTGGTTTTAGGCGTAATAGATAAACTATTGACCAGATATCTTGTATTCGACAGATAATGGAGAAAAATGGGAGTATAAGGGTATAGTGCATCAGTTATTCATAGATTTCAAAAAGACATATGACTCGGTTAAGAGAGAAGGTTTATATGATATTCTTATTGAATTTGGTATTCCCAAGAAACTAGTTCGATTAATTAAAATTTGTCTCAGTGAAACGTACAGCAGAGTTCGTATAGGTCAGTTTCTGTCAGATGCGTTTCCAATTCACTGTGAGCTAAAGCAAGGAGATGCACTATCATCTTTACTTTTTAACTTTGCTCTACAGTGTGCCATTAGGAAAGTCCAGGACAACAGAGAGGGTTTGGAATTGAACGGGTTACATCAGCTTCTTGTCTATGCGGATGACGTGAATATGTTAGGAGAAAATCCACAAAAGATTAGGGAAAACACGGAAATTTTACTGGAAGCAAGTAAAGAGATAGGTTTGGAAGTAAATCCCGAAAAGACAAAGTATAAGATTATGTCTCGTGACGAGAATATTGTACGAAATGGAAATATAAAAATTGGAAATTTATCTTTTGAAGAGGAGGAGAAGTTCAAATATCTTGCAGCAATAGTAACAAATATAAATTATACTCGAGAGGAAATTAAACACAGAATAAATATGGGAAATGCCTGTTATTATTCGGTTCAGAAGCTTTTATCATCTGTTGTCAAAAAATCTGAAAGTTAGGATTTATAAAACAGTTATATTACGGTTGTTCTTTATGGATGTGAAACTTGGACTCTCACTTTGAGAGAGGAACATAGGTTAAGGTTGTTTAAGAATAAGGCGCTTAGGAAAAGATTTGGGGCTAAGAGGGATGAAGTTACAGGAGAATGGAGAAAGTTACACAACGCAGAACTGCACGCATTGTATTCTTCACCTGACATAATTAGAAATATTAAATCCAGACGTTTGAGATGGGCAGGGCATGTAGCACGTATGGGCGAATCCAGAAATGCATATAGAGTGTTAGTTGGGAGGCCGGAGGGAAAAAGACCTTTAGGGAGGCCAAGACGTAGATGGGAAGATAATATTAAAATGGATTTGAGGGAGGTGGGATATGATGATAGGGACTGGATAAATCTTGCTCAGGATAGGGACCAATGGCGGGCTTATGTGAGGGCGGCAATGAACCTCAGGGTTCCTTAAAAGCCAGTAAGTAAGTAAGTATCTAATTAAACTTACTTACTATCAACTTCAATTTTTCTTCCTTTCGACAAATCACAGCAGCCATTATATGTACAAAGCAATCACTCTAGTTAAAATAATTAAGATATTTTGTACCCATTCAGCATCTTTGATGTACGTCATACTGCTCATAGGTGCATAGTGTGCGATGATAAAAACGTATCGTCTGGCACCCTTATATTAAAAAATAATTTCCCTAGTAAATATAAATTTTGTAAATAGCTATAAATAGCTTGTAAGGTAAAATGTACTGTCTATATGGACAATTAATTTCATGAAATTTGGGTGCATATTATACAAAAAAAAAAAAAACTGTTACAGATACAGATTTTCAGGGAATGTTTTTTACAGTTTTCATTTTTAATAATACCTACTACAAACTGAAGAGTGTTAACATGTATTGAGATGTATTTTTTTAATATAAAAGACGTAAAATCTGAGAAAAAAATTATTCCATTACATTTTTTTTTTCAAAACTGTTCATCCAAAATAAATGTAAAGTTTTGTGTTCATTAACCGGACCAAAAAGACTAAAAATATATATACGGATTTTGCTGTGACATTCTTGGAAATATTTAAAATTATATTGATATTAAATTAAAGAAAAAAAATTGTGGCATTTAAAAAAATGATATCTCAATACTGTTAACATTTTTCAATTTTTAATAGGTATTATTAATGATTACGAATGCAAAAGCATTCCCTGAAAATCTTGTTTAGATATCTGTAACAGTTTTTGAGTAATGTGCACCCAAACTACATAAAATGAACATTGTCGAGATAGGCAGTACCTTCTTACCTTGTAACACCATTTTATATTAAAAAATTAAGCATAACCTGTTACAACTGCTTAAAAGCTAATTGACATATACGTATTTTTAAGGAGCTTCAAATAAAAGAAGGCATTTAAAAAGAAAAATCTTTAATATGCCGTGTATATTTTTAACGTGAAAAGCTTCTGCTTCAGTGAATAAATAATACATTACTACTAAAATGTCAACATCTGACATCAGTTGCTTAGCAACGGCAATGAGTTAGTCACACTATTTTGACGTCACTTGCTTAGCAACGGATCATTCATATGAACCAATTGTAAATACATATACCAGGCATAGTTCACACCTGTGGAGTAACGGTTAGCGAGTCTGGCCGTGAAACCAGGTGGCCCGGGTTCGATTCCCGGTCGGGGCAAGTTTTTTCCGGGGTTTTCCCTCAACCCTATACGAGCAAATGCTGGGTAACTTTCGGTGCTAGACCCCGGACTCACTTCACCGGCATTATCACCTTCATCTCATTCAGACGCTAAATAACCTAAGATGTTAATAAAGCGTCGTAAAATTACCTACTAAAAAATATACTATGCTTTAGTTTCAAAAATTACCAGCCTAAATAATTACTTATTTCAATAAAATTTAATTTAAACAAAAAACACGTTAATTTAAATAATGAGGGGGAAGTTTAAACTATAGTGTTAATTGCATTTTAGTTTTCACCTCCTCATTCCAATCCGCTTTGAAGTTTCAAATGGAACCGTATATTATGATACTTCAATTTGAAAGAGTATTCAACTGTTTATACATCTCATTCATTTGTTCTCATATATTTTGTTTTCTATCGTCGCCTAGCAATCTGGATTATTGTTATTGCCAGTTGGTTGTAGGATGGAAACAATTTATTTTTGGTAATTTTTTAAACTTAATTAATTAAATTTATTAAATTAAATGTTCAAAATGCAATCTATTGCTGACTAGACAGTAATATAGACTATTTCGAAACTTCTCTACGTACCATTGCCATAGTATGAAAACATACATAAATAAACTTCGGCTTTTTTATCGTCTATCCTGTTTTAAATGTTTAAAGAATAGCTTTATAATACATAACCATAATATTCCTTAATATTAGTTTGTGTTACTACCTGAAATAACTTGCAATCGAAAGTAGTGTCACTAGTTTTATTCTCTTCACAGAGAGTTAATAAATGACAGATAAGTAGGCAAGATATGCTAGCCATGAGGAATTCCTTAGGCCGTCACATTCCTATTCAAGTCTGTATCACAATAGCGTGAGCTGAAACATCCAGAAGTTCAGAATAATCTGAGAACATGATAAAATTAAGCTTAATTATAATGAAATTTGCAAATACATCATGGGTCAGCGGACTCCTCAATCACTCGGCGTCCGCGGACCACAGGTTGAGAACCGCGGACCCAAGAGACTGCTGTATCAATTATTATTGGCTAACCGAAACAACTGCAACTTTTTACTTTCCGTTCTGCAAATGTCGTGGGAATGTGTTCCTGCCACGGCATAAAAATCTTAACGAGGACAAGATTTTGCCACATTTAAATCGAAGTTGTTCAAATCTGTGCATATAAAACGCTTACGTATCTTTCCATCAAGGCCATCTGAATTGTACAGGTTGCTAGAAATGTCTGGGATTATTATTATTATTATTATTATTATTATTATTATTATTATTATTATTATTAATTTTCCAATATGAATAGCCTTATTTCACCACACTAGGATTTTGTTAGGGTTTTGATCATTATACACATAAATACTTTAATAGCAATATAAAGTTCTAAATGTAATAATGTTAAGGTGTAAAAGTTGAAGGGTAAAAATGGCTGAATCGTGTGAAATAACTCTGAGAAATCGTAGAGACAATGCTAATGAATCATTAGAGGAGAGATCAAATAGATTAAGAGACATAAATGAAACTGTACAACAACGAAGACAGGCAAAAAACATAGGAGCAAGAGAAGAACGATTGTAAATGACAAGAAAAGCGAAACGCAGTGGGAGTAAAAATTTCAGTCTATAATAGTACATTATGCAACGAGCCTATAATGATAGTAATTAAGAATCGAGTATGGATGTTCATGAAACGAGCGCAAGCGAGTTTCATAATTTTCATACGAGCTTCGTAATTACCATTATAGGCGAGTTTCATACGACTTTTTATGCTCGACCATATTTATAACTTGAGATATTCAGATGTATACATTTTATTTGTATCTGACAAGATCGGAAGTGACCTTGTTCTAGATCGTGAATTGTGAGATGTGCGCAGACGCGAAAGTATTGATTTTTTCCGAGGAACAATAATGTCATTGACCTTGTGTAATCCCGTTAAACTTGGTATAACCTTGATTATTGAATTCGACATTGAAAAACGAGATGGCAAATTGAATTTATTTGAATATTATTTACAATTAACGCTAATTATTATAGTAACAGAACATAACCTTCTGCGACAGTATTCGATTTCCAGCCTCCGTGACTTTTCGCTAATTCTCTTTCGATTGCATATCCGAGAATAATCGATACTTGCGGTTTTATAACGGTATAAAGCTGACTTGTTATTGGCTAAAGACCTGTAAGCTGAGTTGTCATTGGCTGAAAACACCTGTACTTTAATGAGTGGTGTACTTTAATGACATGCATTAAAGGACTGCTACCAGGTGTATAATTACTACATTTCGGCATGGTCGAGCATAAAATAACTTATCATATTAGGTGAATTCAATAGTTTCACACCTTACTATACACATCTATAACTGACTAACGTTTTCGCTTTTTAATTAAATCATGTTTAGGTAAGCATATTTTATAATAATAATAATAATAATAATAATAATAATAATAATAATAATAATAATAATAATAATAATAATAATAATATTCTATAGTAATCTCAGTCTCAGACCTCGAGACACATTTATTAGGTCTATTTCGTGAATAAAATTAAAATGTAGATAATATATATCCCTAAAATTCTCTCTCAAAATGTTAATAATTGTATATTTATCAATACTTAACCTATTCAGACATTGTAAAGTTGAAATAGATGAATATCGATTACTGCAATCACTACCGTCTCTATCGATAAAGATACAGACGGTAGTGACTGCAATAAAGAAATTGGATGTTATTTTTTTTTTCAGTAGGTTATTTTACGACGCTTTATCAACTTGGATGTTATTCAAAAACGCCTATTGAGAAAAGAGAAATACAAGTTTAACAAGTTTTAATATATTATAACATGTTTAAATTAAATTATGATTTCAGGAGATAATGAAAAGTATTTTTTATAATAACAAAAGAAAAGCGCAGTACATGTAATTAACATTTTTTAATTTTTATTTCGTTTTTCTCAATTGTCATTACTGAATAGCATTCAATTTTTTTATTGCAGTAATCGTTATTCATCTATTTCGACTTCACAATATCTGAATAGGTTAAATATTCAGAAATATACAATTACTAACATGTTGTGAGCGAATTTTGGGGATACAGTATATTATTTACATTTTTATTTTATTCACGAAATAATTCCAATAAAAGTCATTCAAGGTCTGAGTTTCCCCAAATAAATCCACTCGCTTCGCTCGTGGATTTATCGGCAAATCTCAAACCTAGTGCTGCTTATGATTAGGTTTTCTCCGGAGCGGTTGTTTGCGCGCTTTCAATCGGAGACCTCCGGTTACCTCCGATTGATGCCGCGCAGGTTGTATATGTGCTGTGGCGCAGACATACACTTTCCGCTGAGCATTCCTTTAATCGGATCACGTAGTGATTAGAGTCCGCTGACGTCCGCGTATCTTTTAAAATAAGTTCTAATTTGTTATTGTTTAATCTCTCTTTTATGTTAATCTCTCTCTCTTTCTTCGGCTCTTTTTTTGTGTTGCTTAAAGCGCTACGTTAGCTGACATTTTTTTTTTTCTAGTTTTGAAATTCATAGTATATGTGGAAAGCCATATTAGTTTTATGTCATTGATCAAATTAATAACATTCAATCTAACTGCAAAACTAACGCAGAAGTAAAGCTTTTCAGTCGCTAATGTAAATATTTATACTTTAATTCTCCTAGAAACTCTCGTTTAATCGCAAACAGGGTTTGTCAATTATTATTCTAATCGGTTTAGTTAACGTAAAATATATTAAGGGAGCTTCGGAATGAAACAAAAGAAAAGTGGGATATCAATGGGATCAAGTTTACTGTCCAACATAATTTATTCAGATTCTTCACCGGACAGGATTGTGATTATTGTGTTAAAGGGTGTCAGTATTTGAACCGCCTCTTCTAAAACGCGCCACTCCTGCTCTGTAATAAAAATATAAGTGGATATCAACAAGGATAATTGTAATTATATTATTACCACATGTTTCTTTAGTTTCATTCAGAAATATTTTAATCCAAACAGTAAAATATAACTCAAGTTGTCTAAACAGTAAAATATTACTCGAGTCGTCTTGTAAATATTTCATTTGTTTTTTATTGCCTCGAAAGTTACGTTTTAGAGAAATTTCAAGACTTTTTCATAGACTGTGAGCGTTTGGGAACAATAGCACTAAAACAATTTAAAAAGAAATCGTATCAAATGTTTTGCATAATTGTTTTCATCAAGTTCGCGATTGTGCGATCGCTTCAAATGGTCTAACAAATTCTAAGTTCTACCATCCTTAGAGTAAATTCGCTCACAAAGTTTACAGTGTGCGACTTTATTATTACCTTCAACTAAATTAAATAATTTCCATGCGACGGATATCCGATTTGATGCCATTTTATTCCCCTCACAACTACCGTCAGGCCGTACGCGCCGGTCGTCCTTGAGCCAACTGTCGCTTCGCTCCGAACCACCGCATCCCTCCGTATGTCCACTCTACCACCTACGATAGTACCGGAGATCACCGGTGGAGAGCTTTATTCGTAATCTCCGATTCCTCCGCGGTTGTAGTCACTCCGATGAGCAGCACTGTTCATACCTCTTGTGACATTACTATAGACAATTTTATTACATGTCTACAAAGACACATAGTAATCGATGGATTGCTTAGATACTGTTCTTACAGCTCGCACACCACTCATTCCATTTAATAAAATACATGTCACTTCTAAACAAGTCAGTTTGCTACACGTTCAGCCTTTTAAATGACCTTTATGCTCGACCATGCCGAAATGTACTAATTATACACCCGGTAGCAGTCCTTTAATGCATGTCATTAAAGTACACCTACTCATTAAAGTACAGGTCTTCAGCCAATGATAACTCAGCTTACATGTGTTCAGCCAATGACAAGTCAGCTTTGTATCGTTATAAAACCGCAAGTATCGATTATTCTCGGATATGCAGTCGAAAGAGAATTAGCGAAAAGTCACGGAGGCTGGAAATCCAATACTGTCGCAGAAGGTTATGTTCTGTTACTATAATAATTAGCGTTAATTGTAAATAATATTCAAATAAATTCAATTTATCATCTCGTTTTTCAATGTCGAATTCAATAATCAAGGTTATAATTTTATAATATTATCAAGTTTAACGGGACTACGTCAAGGTCAATGACATTATTGTTCCTCGGAAAAAATCAATACTTTCGCGTCTGCGCACATCTCACAATTCACGACCTAGAACAAGGTCACTTCCGATCTTGTCAATTACCTACAAATAAAATGTATACATCTGAATACCGGTAATTTCAAGTTCGAAATATGGTCGAGCATAAAAAGTCGTATGAAACTCGCCTATAATGCTAATTAAGAAGCTCGTATGAAAATTATGAAACTCGCTTGCGCTCGTTTCATAAATATCCATACTCGATTCTTAATTACTATCATTATAGGCTCGTTGCATAATGAACTATTAATAAATCACAGGCACTGACTTTTGACAATTTGCCTATACCTCCCAAAACCTTCAATGAGTCACGGGCAACTACATGTTGCTGTCAAGAGTTCGATCATTGAATTCATTACGTGTTGTATTTGAGAAAAACAAGATTTTTTATTGTTTACCATGAAGTATAGGCCCATATGGGCTGCTCCATCTCAAATCGACTGAAATAGAGAGAAAATTGACCTTGCAATTTTTAAATACAATGAAACTTTTTCTGTCCGTAGACAACTGTGATACAATGCTTTGTGCAAAGTTTGAGGCATCAGAACTTCATAGTGTTTAAATTAAAAATATTTAAATTTATCGTATTTTCATCAAATTAGCAACTTTAAACTGTTGTGGCTCCGAAACCCTTTCACCCAATGATCAAAATCATGGTTTATTTTGATGCTGAGAAATTAAAGTTTATATTGACATGTAAATAATTTTTCTTACTTTTTATGGAAATGGAGAAATTTAGATTTTTCTTCATTAAGACGCCTTTGACCACGAAAAAATATTTTTAAAATATACGGTTAGACTCCGCATTGAAAGTACAAATAAACACACATTTTTTACTGGTGCACCGTTGATGAGAAAATATTGAAAATATCAAATAGGCCTAAAGAAAATAAATAGTACGCGCGTGAACTAACCACCTGACTGTGAGACGGGAGCTAGCCGAGACAAGCAAGGCCAGGAGACAAACACGTGATGTGTCGTCTAGTAGTCATGGCTGTGCTAGCTTTATCACAGGTTTTCATAAACACAGGAGTAAAATGACGCCCAACTCTGGCTTATCTTCAGCTCTCGGCCAGTGCTTTCTGTACTGGGCCGTTCAAGTCCAGGCGTGTGAAAATAATCTATTTAATACCCTCGAAACTTATTGCCGAGCCACTAAGCAAACAATGCCGAATCCCTCTTAATAATGCAAGTTTTTTTCTCAATTTTTTTCACATTTTTACAAATGGGCAAAAAGCCTAAAAGTAAGTAAAATCAGATTATCTGTCCCTCTGTATATGATTAAAATAAGTATTACTTCTTATCATAACCTACCAAATGTCAGCTTCAAAATGAGCTCCCGTTCAATGTTCTGCAGTAAACGATTCCAGAGTTCTGAGCGCTGAAAGAAGCTTGTTTTTATAAAACACTCTAAATTTGTCACTCAATAGTACGAAAACCGTTTGACTTTCGATAGTATATTTTTGAAAATGCACTGTCCTCAGCACCTTGTATAAGTAGGGAAAAAATTAGAGTATTAAAAAAATGCGAGGTTTTTTACTGAACGATTTCATATGGAATAGCCCATATAAATGAATTAATAAAATGCGTTGATATTTACTTAATGAAGTCTAACCGCATGTCACTGGTTTAGCAATATTAACTTACGGTATATTTATTCCTTATTGAAGCTAATGATACCGGTACGAGATATTAAGTTTTCCAGGGGATGATCCAGTTGTTTGGGCTATTATTAAGCACAAAAGTTGAAACCCTAGAAGTCTCGGGCAATTTTATCTCGATGATGAAAGAACACGTTGGGAATATCAAGACAACTCAACACATGCTGAAAACCAACAATTATTCTTCTGAATTAAGGCGCAATTAATTTAAATTTTCCTTGCGCTGGGCATTAAGCATCAAATGTTTCTACGATCTATTCTTAGGCAGTAAACTCTGAGAGAATTGTATATGCATTTATACAGTTTATTTTCCAACGTTTGCTGTGATGTCAAGTCATTAATACAGTCAACGTAGGAGGCCGTGTCGTTTACATTACGAAATAGAAACCACTGCCTTTTGTTTATTTCAACCGATACAATATTTAGCGATGTTAAGAGTAAATATTCATTGTTTAGCAAGTATTTATGTGTACTGTAACGAAATTTAATTAATTATATTATTTTAAAATTATTTTATGACAGTTCTATTGTATACTCATTAGTAGAGCATTTGCAGATGACACTACTGTTTTGAAAGTGGTTAATGATGATTTTGATACGAGCAACACACTGAATTCTATGGAATTTAAAGAATGGTTTAATAGTAGGAGTGAAACGGTATTTAATCTTAGGCATGACATTGAATCTGAAAGGACTGTAAAGTTACCAGGTTTTTTGGATTGGTGGAAAACTCACATGAAAATATACACAGAAACTACCGGTATGTAAAAAGTTATCCAGGATTATTTTTTATTACGAAGATTAAAACAGTTAACTCCCGCTAATGCTCTTTTAAATTAGTCCCGTCGCTCTAATTTCCGGCAGCCAATCGCGTTGCAGGTCGGCTACATTTAAACGTGTGCGTCTTGTCATTCACTGAGGAAGACGTTATTCATTTCTTAAGGCTCGATAAATACTTAATATAATCGCCCGCCATTTTGGCTCTTTCGTTGTAGTTCGCAGAAAGCACACGAAGACGTTATTTGCCGCTCAATTATTTGCTGAATTACAGTGCATTTCATTTATTATCATAGGAGCTACGACATGATAATGTTTAACTGTGTGGGAAATAGATTCCTCGTATGGTAGCTCGGCAACGAAAGAGCAAAGGTAGCTCGGCAACAAAAGAGCAAAAATGGCGAACGATACTACGTATACCTACAGACTTTATAGAGCCTTCACTTCCTAAGGTGTAAGCAAAGAGGATGAGTCACGCCGGGAATAACAGCGTCGCGACTATTGTTTCATATAATTTGAATTATGCTGCTTTACTTAGGGTAAGAGTGCATTACAGGCGCTATATTCAGTTCAAGTATATCGAGTATGGCGAAGTTCGATATTCGCCGATGTTCGCTCTGCAGGAGGCCTGCCGTGTTTGTTTCACCTTGTTATAAAAATATTCGCAGTCCTCCACTTCCACCCCATCACGTTTTAAACGCTTAAGGATTTTAGTACAGATCTTTCGATTAGTTTTTCATATAAAATAAGACTAAGTTTGTAATGTCTTGGTTGCCTCTCTCATTTTCGAACATTGCAGAACACTAGTGCAGATCTCTAAGATGTTTTTGAGGTACAGAAAAAAAACTATCTGAATTGTAAAAGGATGTGGTCAACGTGAACACTGCAAATCCATTTTTAAATAATTTTATATATTAACTAACAGTGGCATCATTTTATGTTTTATCAACCATTTTATTTATAAGTTATATCAAAATAATTTTAATAAGGTATCTTTTACTGACGGGCATTTACACGACACTACAGGTAAATATAATTTCGTTGTTTCAAGATGAAGATTACAGGAAAGTTTAACTCCTTAAATTCACAAAATATCCTATAGGATACAACAGGTTAATATAATATGGTATAATTTTAATAGAATAATAGAAAAAATTGGTAGGAAAAATAATAAATTTTACAGGAGAAAAAGTTCGTCCAAAGGGCTGGACTCTGGAAGAGTACCCAAAACGCTCATTGCATTTCCGCGTTGAATAGCAATACTTAAGCGTTGACGCAAATAAATAGTGCAACGGCGATCACCAGTAATGGAGATCAAAATTTGGCCGATTTGAGATACCAAAACTTCAGCGTCATGACTCCAAGGACCGAAGGTCTCCACAGCAAATGGGACAAAGATATAATAGGAAAAATTAAATAATATTGTACAACATATAAAATTTGGACATTGCGATAGTTGTTTTCTTTACAGTCCGTCACGGTTTAATAAACTAGTGTGAGAAATGAAGGTTAGGTAGTCGTTATGTTAGGGGTCTTAATAAATTGCCTCTTATTTAATAACTTACGGCTTTTAAGGTACTCTGAGGTTCATTTTCGCCCTCACATAAGCTCACCATCGATCCCTATCCTGAGCAAGATTAATCCAGTCTCTATCATCACATCCCACCACCCTCAAATCCATTTTCATATCCTTTCATTTACGTCTCGGCCTCCTCAAAGATCTTTTCCCCTCAGATCTCCCAAATTAACACTTTATATGCATTTCTGGATTCGCCCATACGTGCTACATGCCCTGCCCATCTCAAACGTCTGGATTTAATGTTCCTAATTATGTCAGGTGAAGAATACAATGCGTGCAGTTCTGCGTTGTGTAACTTTCTCCATTCTCCTGTTACTTCATCCCTCTTAGCCCCAAATATTTTCCTAAGAACGTTACTCTCAAACACCCTTCATCTCTGTTCTCCTTTCAAAGTGAGAATTCAAGTTTCACAACTATACAGAACAACCGGTAATAGCTATAACTGTTTTATAAATTCTAACTCCCACCTTTTTTTCTTTTCTTTTTTTTTTTTTTTTTTGACAGTAGACTAGATGGCGAAAGCTTCTCAACCGAATAATAACGGACATTTCCCATATTTATTGTGCATTTAATTTCCCCCCGAGTGTCATTTATATTTGTTATTGTTGCTCCAAGATATTTGAATTTTTCCACCTCTACGAAGGGTAAATTTCCAATTTTATTAGTAGATAAATATACTTTCAATATGTTTTCGGAATTTGTGTGGTAAAACTTTCCTGTGTTAAATTTCAACGTACCTCGTTTACATGTTTCGACCTATTTATGGGTCATCTTCAGAACTGGTCGTTGTTGGTCTTGGCGCCACTTGTTCTGTTTCCTGTGAGGGCGTGTTCCTGTGTATAGTTTAGAGTCAAAGAGTGTGTGTGTTTTGAAGTTGAGTTGTGTGTTGAGAATTTCGTTGGGGGTGTGTTTTTGTGTGTCTGTATATTTCATATTGTTCTAGTGTGTTTAGTTTCTGGCTTTTTGGTTGGATGTGTAGTATTTCCATGTCTGTGTTGATGTCTCTGTGGGTGTGGTTAGCATTTGTGATGTGTTCTGCATATGTGGAGGTGTTTTATAATTTTGTTTTGGCTGTGATGTGTTCTTTGTAACGTGTTTGAATCGATCTGCCTGTCTGTCCTGTTTATGTTTGATGTTTATTGACTTTACTGGCTTTGAGCCAGAGGCCGTTTTAGGGTCTTATACGCGCAGGGTGCCCTCTCCAGCCATTGTACATAAATAATAATAAATATATATTTACATACTGTGTATGACACTATTTCTGGCATAAGTGCCAGTAGGTGTGTGAGTGCGGTGATTGGCTTTTTATTTATTTTATTTTATTTTACTTTTTACTTTTTTTTTTGTTTTAATTATTTTGGTGTAGGCCTAATTTGTTAATTTGCGATGCTTAAGGAATGATGAACGGGACAAGAGTTCGGGGTAAAAGATATCAGTTGATAGACAGCATTAAAGTATTATATGGGGAGATTAAGAGGAAAGCAAAAAGGGAAATGCTGGGTTTGCAGTTAAAGACCTGCTCTTGGGCAGAACACTGTGCATACATACATACTTTTTTTTTTTAAGTTTCCCCTTCCGGTGGCAGAAGCATCTGAATCGTTATGGAGACTTTCATGGTGTGGCGTTATTTTATTGATCTGCCTCTCTGTTGCTGTCGTGTGTCCTCTCAGACAGTATTCAAATTTCCAACAGTGTTTGCGGTTTTGTTTGTGTGTTTTAGTTTGGTGGTGGGGGCTGGTGGTAGTTGTAGAGGAGTTTCTCCAGTGTTGTTCTGTTGTTTGTGTTCGGGGGATTTGCGAAGATGTGTTGTGTATATACGCGATTTACGAATGTGTGTCCTATGTAGAAGTTGTTGCAGGTGTTACATTTGAGTTTGTATACGCCTGTGTGGTTGTATTTGTTTGTTTGTGTAAAAGGCAGAAAGAGGCATTTCTTCATAAAATAATCAGAGAGAGCTTAAATATACAAAATATGCAAGATAAAAATTAGCCCGATCACTCCCAAATACCTCGAAACCCATTTAAATCTGTGTAACTTTGGCATGGGCGTATGCCGATTCAGTAATAAAAGTTGCCAAACATCCGAGTTGGACTGATTACACAAAATAGCAGAAGCAGAAAGATGGTAACCAAAAAATGTAAATTAACGGACAACGTTAAATAATGTAAGTATCTTATGACTTTCAGAACAACATTCAAAGTTTGTCTCGACGTGATATCTGTTGTAGCCTACGCGATTCATTCCAGACTGTCATGTCGGCGAGGCACGTTTAACATTTCCAACTCCGAGAAACATAAAGAGAAGGAAAGTGAGCGACCGCCACTGCCCTGCTTCCAATAGCTGGAGGGCATCCTTCGTTAGGAAAGTAAAGGCTTTACAGCAATATAAAATATCTTTATTTGTACTTTCAGAAATGAACGCAGGAAGAGAGAATATCCGTCATTACCACTCATAAAAACAGACGCGCCTCCTTTCCTTTCACTTGCGGCTCGTAAATTAAATGTGACGGTCTAATTCTGCATTTACAGTTTCATTAATTTTGACATATATCGCACATCAAAGTTCACGGCCCGACCCGAGACGAACAACCCTATCAGAGGTCTGCATCGGACATTTTCGCTCGAGCGCCAAGTAGTTCATAGCATAATCCGATAGGTAGCGCACATGCATCATGGGTAAAATTGTCACGAGCGATAAATCCTCGAATGGTATAAGCCGAGCGTTAGGCATTCGTTCTTGTTACAGTGATGAACTGTGTAGTAACATCATAGATGTTTATCATTTCAGAACTTTGCAGTGTTTAACTAACCTCTCCATAGTACAACTACAAAACTTGCTTTAAAATGTAATATAAATGTTGTGGGTAAATGTTTTTTTTTTTTTTTTTTTTTTTTTTTTTCCACACAGGAGTGATTATGTTTTTGCCACATCTGATAGATGTTATTGGATGTAAATGTAATTATTATAAACGGAGAACACAATCACGATAATGCAAGAACTGTATCAAGTTTTCTAGTAATAAAAGGTAAAAGGTAAAGGTATCCCTGTAACATGCCATGAAGGCACTTGGGGGGCATGGAGGTAGAGCCCCATGCTTTCCATGACCTCGGCACTAGAATGAGATGGTGTGGTCGGCACCATGCTCTGACCGCCTTTTACCCCCGGGAAAGACCCGGTACTCAATTTTATAGAAGGCTGAGTGAACCTTGGGGCCGTTCTGAAAGTTTGGCAACGAGAAAAAATCCTGTCACCACCTGGGATCGAACCCCGGAGTTTTCTAGTAATAATAATAATAATAATAATAATAATAATAATAATAATAATAATCTCTAATAATTAGTGTATCAATCTTTGCGTCTGTAACAGTTGTGCAGCATGATTATTCGTTTTATTATATTTTTCTGTGACGTTATCTCTGTACTAATATTGTTATTAATCTACTCCTATATCAATAATATTTTGTAAAACGTTTCTACATTGTCGCAGTATATAGGTACAACACTTTTTATGGACCTATCATATCATATATGTGGTAAATCAAATATTGAATAATTATTAATTAGCAATAATAACTGTATATCAAAGTTTTCATACTATTTTATTTATACCTTCATGTTCCTGTTTTGGTGCGTTCCATTGACTGTTCCATTGAACGTTTGTCATAAACGCAGAAAATAAAGCCTTATTTTTACCGTATGAGCAAAACATATGTGTATTTTATCTGTCGCCTTCCATACAAGATAAGACATGTCGGTGAGATGACCTTGTACTGTGCTTCTATTTATTACGAGCGTATCACGACTGATCGTATCTCACTCGAGGGTGCGACACCCGACCGAGTTCAAGCGAGCGATTTGAATCCAATGCAGCACTCTGAACCTTATCGTATTATTGAGTGGACTTCACTACGTACGGTTGATCATCAAGCAGCAAGGTAAAGGTATCCCCGTCACACGCCATGAAAGCACTTGGGGGCATGGTGGTAGAGCCCCATGCTTTACATGACCTCGGCACTAGAATGAGGTGGTGTGGTCGGCACCACGCTCTGACCGCCTTTTACCCCCGGAAAAGACTCGGTACTCAACTTTATAGGACGCTGAGTGAATCTCGGAGACATTCTGGAGGTTTGGCAACGAGAAAATCCTGTCACCACCCGAGATCGAAACCCGGACCTTCCAGTCCGTAGCCAGTTGCTCTACCAACTGAGCTAATTGACCGCCTGCCCTAGTTAGTAGGGATACGAAATGTACGGATAACCGAAATCAAGTATTTTTTTTCGGAAACTGACGTTTGTTAAAATTTTATTAAATACAGAACTCATTCAACTGCGTTATTTCACTCCCAGTTTGCTTTGGTGTGGAATAATCGTCTATTAATTTTTCAATTTCAATTCATGATTTGAAACGTTGGGCCGAATAACTGTATATGTTACAATCTGCTAACTGTGTAGGAGGACCAAAAATGTTACATCGTAATTTCGCTCATAAATTTACTATCATACGTACAATATAGACCGTTATTCTACTAAGCGAAGTATACAATTGTATGTTATTGAAAGTCATTACATATCACAGAAGTTTTTAACATTTTTAAATGTTAAATGTTATGTTTTATTTAACGACGCTCGCAATTGCAGAGGTTATATTAGCGTCGCCGGATGTACCGGAATTTTGTCCCGCAGGAGTCCTTTTACATGCCAGTAAATCTACTGACAGCCTCTCACATTTAAGCACACTTAAATGCCATCGACCTGGCCCGGGATCGAATCCGCAACCTTAGGCATAGAAGGCCAGCGCTATACCAACTCGCCAACCAGGTCGACTGTAATATTTTTAACTCCACAGAAATGCTACTAGGGAATATAGTTTTATACAATCAGAATATTATCAAATTTACAAAATCAATTAAAAGGTTAAATTATGAACAAAATGAGTATGAAATTTATTTTTAAATGCTAGGCTGGAATCCAGAAATGCATATAGAGTGTTAGTTGGAAGGCCGGAGGGAATAAGACCTTTGGGGAGGCCGAGATGTAGATGGGCGGATAATATTAAAATGGATTTGAGGGAGATGGGATATGATGGTAGGGACTGGATTAATCTTGTTCAGGATAGTGACCTATGGCGGGCTCATGTGAGGGCGGCAATGAACCTCCGGGTTCCTTAAAAGCCATAAGTATTCTGACGAAGCCTAAAACTGTATGTCTAATGGCCAAATGAATTGAACTGAATTGAATTGAATTAAGTAAGTAAGTCTTATATGTTATGAATTAACACCATGTAATTTATTAAAGTTACACTCAATGTCATATTATGAATAAACATACAATATGAATAAACATAGAATATTGATCAAATAATAACACTTAATAGAAAATAACTGCAGTATTCAGATGTAGGTACACCATTCACTTAATGAAAGTTGTAACAATAACAAATTAATCAAGAAAATTAAACATTACAGTTGAGAAAATGTTGGGGAATGGAATTTGAATCCCTGTCCCGAATATTCAGTATCCATCCCAACAGATGGTTTACCTGTTAAGTATAAATTTTATTAATAATGAAGACAATAACAATCACAGTTTTTAAATGCTGACTGTAAGAGAATAATACATTTTAAACAGCTCCTTTCCGACATCAAGAGCAAGCTCTGAGCACATCTCTTTACTAGAATTTCCTGTTCCTGAAACGAAATACGTTGATAAAATTCTAAGATAAACTATAGTGGCAAAACACAATATAGACCAGGCCTGCACAAGGTTTGCGCTCTCCGAGCCGGCTCACAGCTCATGAGCGGAATGCAGATATTAGCTTCGCTCTGTATAAGGGTGGACTGGAAGAAGGGGTGGATCTGGTACAAAATATACACAAAAGGAAGTACTATTACGAGTGTTTATGAAATGAATTCCCGTTCAGTGTTTGCAAAACTATCTTGGACTATTATTAATTTTAAAAAAATATTTATTTTACAGAAGTAATAGAAATTCTATAGCTACTTAAATGTACAATATCATTTTGTTATATTTTTATTTATCAGTACATCAAAACGAGGTTTTATGCTGTTGGCAGCTGAAAGGAACAGTAGCCTACTGATCGTAATGAAACATCAGTTACAGATGTTCGATGTCTGCCTTTATTAAAGTTGATTATAGAAAACAGTTGCTCACAAATATAAATGTTGAGCCAAACATAGCAATCATTTTCACAGCCAGCCTGTGTAGTCGTGGATATTATTGCTAATGTTTAGATTTGTAAAACTCAACCAGGCTAGTAGTATTATTCAAACGATCTTTATCCCTTAGGTCACACTGAAGATCAATAAGTTCGAGCTGTAAATCGTTAAATGTTAAATGTTATGTTCCGTCTTTTAGATTCCTCCATACTGTACTGTAGCAGTAGGTAAGCAGCGTGAAACAGTTACTGAGAATAGGCCTACACACTGCACTCCACTAGATAACTGAGTGGTCGTTTCCCTCTCCTCTACCTATAGCAAGTCTATGTCATTCTGACGTATCTTTCTCTCCGTTTCGGCGAGCGGTAAACACGGCTCTCCCGCTCCGAAGGAGCGCGCGCGCTCGTTGAGCGCTGTTTGTGCAGGCCTGATATAGACCAACTAACACTAGACAAAGTGTAAATTAAAGTACACTAATAAAATACTGCAAAAATAACAGACACGAACTTATATTACTTGGGGGATCTTTCGCACTAACTTCCGACTTCGTCTTCCTTGTTTTATACTCAAGACCATCATCTCTCAGCGACTTTCGTGACATATCTTTCCTTTATTAGGCCCTAATATTAATGTCTGAATTTTTTTTTTTTTTTAGATTTATTTAGTCGGTCAATATCTACTGTAAAAATCGCCACTGTCTTGCAGTCGTCCATTTTACGTAATAGATCAACCGAAACCTGATACACAGAGTTCAAGTACCCAGTGTAATCGTAAAGAAAACAAACTCCTGTGCAATAACTCCCGATACGATGTAAACTTGATACGTTAGACGTGACTAGTGACATAGACCGTTGTTCCAACCAAGAAATTCATGATTGTAACTCGTGTAGAAGCGCCTCTAGTATAGTTATTGAAAAACATTTTTTTTGACAGCTGTGTAAGACCATACAGAGCTTTATCCCATTAAAAACTCGATTTTGAAAAATTGTAACATAGACAGTTATTCGGCCCAACGCTTCAATTAGGTATATGTTTCTTTAAAACACACTCTAAGCGAATATTTGACGCTCCACGGCGTTTTACAAAAATAAGCAAGCGTCACACACAAGAATATCTGCGAATCAGGCAACTCAGACAGCGATAATAAGGAATTTGCTGCGACTGAAGTTTTCAGTGAAGAATTTTGTCTTCAATATTACAAGTACAGAAAATTTACTTTCTTAAGCATTGCAGCACGAACGTACACTCTTACGTTCTCAAGTCTCAGGGACTAAAAAAGGAGGACTGGTACGATGGCAGATACAATAAGCACATTCTTCGTTGCCACTTTGTTTTATTTTCCTACAAGACCGGCGTATCGAGCTATTTTGTTCCAACGTGTAGTTCGCAGGTTGACAATACTTGTCTATAAAAAGGCTCATTTAATTTATTTACGACTTATGTCTATTCTATTGTCCTTCCCACACTTACATAATACCCGACCTTGCTTATTTCTCAGCGCTTTCAATAGAGTAGGAGTACATTTGTGTTATGCACAGCTGTCTTAGACACAGAATATTACAGAGATACCGCAAGATGTTCTGTTTTTATCATGTTTCAATATCTACTGCCAATATTATTATTATTATTATTATTATTATTATTATCATTATTATTATTACTTTTATCATTATTATTATTATTATTATTATTATTATTATTATTGTTAGTAGTAGTAATAGTAGCAGTAGTAGTAATACATCAGTTATTCACAGATTTCAAAAAGGCATATAACTCGGTTAAGAGATGTTTTATATAATATTCTTATTGCATTTGGTATTCCCAAGAAACTAGTTCGACTAACTAAAATGTGTCTCAGTCAAACGTACAGCAGAGTCTGTATAGGCCAGTTTCTGTCTGATGCTTTTCCAATTCACTGCGGGCTAAAGCATGGAGATGCACTATCACCTTTGCTTTTTAACTTTGCTCTAGAATATGCCATTAGGAAAGTTCAGGATAACTGAAAGGTTTGGAATTGAACGGGTTACGTCAGCTGCTGCTTGTCTATGGGGATGACGTGACTATGTTAGGAGAAAATCCACAAACTATTGTGTGCTTAAATGCGACAGGCTCATGTCAATATATTTACTGGCATGTAAAAGAACTCCTGCGAGACAAAATTCCGGCACATCCGGCGACGCTGATATAACCTCTGCAGTTGCGAGCGTCGTTAAATAAAACATAACATTAACACAAACTATTAGGAAAAACACGGAAATTTTACTTGAAGCAAACAAAGAGATAGGTTTGGAAGTAAATCATGAAAAGACAAAGCATATGATTATGTCTCGTGACCAGAATATTGTACGAAATGGAAATATAAAATTGGAAATTTATCCTTTGAAGAAGTGGAAAAATTCAAATATCTTGGAGCAACAGTAACAAATATAAATGACACTCGGGAGGAAATTAAACGCAGAATAAATATGTGAAATGCCTGTTATTATTCGATTGAGAAGCTTTTATCATCCAGTCTCCTCTCAAAAAAGCTAAAAGTTAGAATTTATAAAACGATTATACTACCGGTTCTTCTGTATGATTGTGAAACTTGGACTCTCACATTGAGAGAGGAACAGAAGTTAAGGGTGTTTGAGAATAAGGTGTTTAGGAAAATATTTGGGGCTAAGAGGGATGAAGTTACAGGAGAATGCAGGAAGTTGCACAACGCAGAACTGCACGCATTGTATTCTTCACCTGACATAATTAGGAACATTAAATCCAGACGTTTGAGATGGGCAGAACATGTAGCACGTATGGGCGAATCCAGAATTCATATAGAGTGTTAGTTGAGAGGCCGGAGGGAAAATGAGCTTTGGAGAGGCCGAGGCGCAGATGGGAGGATAATATTAAAATGAATTGGATGATAGAGACTGGGTTAGTCTTGCTCAGGATAGGGACCGATGGGTGGCTTATGTGAGGGCGGCAATGAACCTCCAGGTTTCTTAAAAGCCATAAGTAGGTCTAAGTAATATGGAAATATTTTGCCATGTGATACTAAATCTAATCCGGTCTGTATAGCTATTCCACTTATGTGCTACTAGGCCTACATGGTAAGGATATAAGGTTTCGCAACTCGCCGCAAGATATCGCTACCTGATGCGACACATGTAATGCACGGTCGTTAGTACATCGCTTGCGTTGATAAGTGCCTTGCAGTGTATAAATGATTTCTCGCTTCCAAACGAAACTCACTCTCGCTGGCACTTCTCCAAGGCGATTGCACACATGTACTGCCGTAACAATGCAATTGATCTGGCATAAAACCGAAAGGGTTACTTTGTTTTGTTACGCAACAGTCATATTGTGCACATACTAATGGCCACTATTTGTCAGAATAATAGGCAAAAGAGGTGTCAAGGATTGCCACACTTAGTGCTGCGTGCCCTTCGACGGGTCTTGACGAACGCACGTCTCTTCGCTCTCAGGAGACAAAGCGCTGTAGATGCTCCGAATGGCCCGTGATAAATCGGGATATAGGCTGACATTTAGTGGCGAGTCAGCGTTTTTAACTGGGGGGTGGAGGTACTTCAGAGAGGAAAACTTGAAGTGGACAAGCATCCTCCTTTCTGTCACACACAATTGAAATTATTGTTACTATGGGAAAAGATTATTTCTAGTCAAATGTCAAGAGTTCCACGACACTTCAGTTCTTTGTAATTTTTATACCATTAAAAATCAGAGCAAAACAACTTTATTTTTCTGTAGACGAATTCACAAAGATATACTCTGAGTGCCTGTGTTCATATGTCATCACGAAATTACTTAATAATTTAGAAGAAACATCTGCAGTCGGTGTCCTAGGAGCGTTAATTAATAAATGTTACATTATTTTTAAAAAAATAATTAATATACAACCTTCAAGCACCAGATTTCTGTTTAAAGAAGTTTCACTGCAAATCCAGCTCTCTAAAATCTTTCCTATTTTCTTCCTTCCTCTTTGTTTCCTCGTATGATCCATATATCTTAATGTTGTCTACCATCTGATATCTTCTTCTACCCCGAGCTCTTCTCCCGTTCACCATTCTCTCCAGTGCATCCTTCAGTATGCAGTTTCTTCTCAGTCAGTGACCCAACAAATTCCTTTTCCTCTTCCTGATCAGTTTCAGCATGATTCTTTCTTCACCCACTCTTTCCTACACAGCTTTATTTCTTATTCTGTCTGTCCGCTTCACACACTCCATTCTTCTCCATATCCACATTTCTTAATGCTTCTCTTCACTTCGTCATAATGTCCATGTTTCTGTCCCATACAATGCCACACTCCATACAAAGAACTTCAGTAGTCTCTCCCTTAATTATTTTTTCAAAGGTTCGCAGAAGATGCTCCTTTTTCTATTAAAAGCTACCCTGGCCATTGTTATCCTCCTTTTGACTTCCTGGCAGCAGCTCATGTTACTGTTTATAATACACCCCAAATATTTGAAGCTGTCCACTTGCTCTACTCCCTCTTTAGAATTCGCAAGTTTATCTTCTGTATTATAATGATAGATAATTCTGATAGCAAGATAAATTATATTCTTTTCTTATTTCCACAAGAAGGGATACTTTAATTACAAAGTAATTTTTCAAGTGGAGATACAATTATATAAATAATTATTATCATTATCATTATTATATTACTATTAGAATTATCTAGTTTCAGTACTATTTGTATGAAAATAGTGTCTGGACAACAACCTAGGCTAATGTACTGTAAAATGTTACTGTAGTAGTAGTAATACCACAGTCTAGTATAAACAGTCACAAAGCTCAATATGTAGTAAATATGTATCCATAGATAGTTGCTAACCACTATGATCGCTACTATCGCCTCTTTACAGACAGTGCGAAATAGTACCGGCACAGTCTATTGTTTCTAGCACCCTCACAACTCAAGCTTCGTGACTGTATATACTACCTCTCTTCTAAATATAACATACCTGTTAATCAGTGGGTCGTCAGAGATTTGTTATTTGTAGCGAGAGGTTCCTTTCCACAATTATCTACCGACTATTAGTGAAATTAAAATTCCAAGTCTTTCAAATGCAAAACATCCTCTTACAAATTCTTAGTGACTCTTTACATATCATCCAATATAATTTATATTTTCAAGAAAGACAGTTTTGTCAATATGACATTTTGGCATCAAGCGAATCCCAAATCCAAAATTTAGTATTTTTTAATTAATCGACTTAAAAAACATAACTGTTTTATATTGAGGATCCTTGTGGTCACCCTCACTGGAGCGCTGATGATTTAATCAAATCCTTCTCCCTAATAGCAGCAGCATCAGCAGCAGTAGATTTTAATGACGCTTTGAACTGCAGAGTTTATTGAGCATTGAAATCAAACTTGAACGAAAAATGACCGAGGGATGTTATCTACTAAACGAGCCTCCCAATTCTATTATCTCTCGGAGAAAGTCATGCTAAGGTTTTTAACCCCTCTTAAGGGCCCCTTCAGACAAGATCACTTAGCAGCGCCACTAGTGGAACATTAGGGCGCTGCTTAATATACTAATTTTATTATTATTATTATTATTATTATTATTATTATTATTATTATTATTATTATTATTTAAATTTAAATATACAGGATATAATTACAATAGAACTATAAATAAAATAATACAATCAATATAAAAAAGAAGATACAGTAATATTAACAAAATTTGAGGACCGAATGAGCAGCGCTCGTGTTCGGTCGCAGTTCAGATATGTTGTAAAGGATTGCACGCATTGTTGTCTTCACCTGACATAATTAGGAATATTAAATCCAGACGTCTGAGATGAGCAGGGCATGTAGCACGTATGGGCGAATCCAGAAATGCATATAGAGTGTTAGATGGGAGACCAGAGGGAAAAAGACCTTTGGGGAGGCCGAGACGTAGATGGGAGTATAATATTAAAATGGATTTGAGGAAGGTGGGATATGATGATAGAGACTGGATTAATCTTACACAGGATATGAACCAATGGCGGGCTTATGTGAGGGTGGCAGTGAACCTCCGGGTTCTTTAAAAGCCATTTGTGAGTAAGTAAGAGGATTTTTCAGTCTTCCAGTGAACATGCACACAGGAGATATAGTTTTGAAAACTTTGTTCATACGGAGAAAGAGTAAACGTAAAAATAGAAGACAAGTCTGGGGCCATCGACTGGTTTTGGGAAAACAGAATCGATGACTAACTTATTTTGTACTTTGTTTGGTGATTTACATCAGGACGATAAAAAGTTGTTTTTCTCCATATTTTCGCATGTTTAAGAAATCATTTGAAGAGTTTATACGAGGAATTACCAATGAAATTCGAAGAAAAAAAAGACATCGTGGCACAATAGGCTGTATACTGTTGTGGCGGTGTAAGGAATTGGTGGGCCAACATTCGTCCTTTAGTAGCGCCACTTAAATAGTGGCCTGGCTGTGGCCTCATCTGAAACCTACAACATTGATAAATATATAATAGGATGCGAAACTGCGGTCAGCACCATCTAGATTTGGTGATCTGAAATAAGGTGATCAGCGCCAGACGTCGTAGGTAGTGAACATTAAAACTACGTGTTGGGTACATTACCGAGAGTCCTCTATTTATCCGTTCGAGATATTGTATGGGAGAGTCGAGGAGAGAAGATGGCGGACTGAAACTTACTAATTAAGTGAACATAAAGTGATACGTGTGTGTATAAGCAGTGTATGTTAAACAGTGATGTTTATGGACGTTGTAAAAATAGTGTTGAATGTATTGTAAAGTAATAGTAATATAATAAATCGAACTGTCTACGTAGTTCTTGCAGACTTTTCCATTGTGCTGTACAATAAATACCCAAAGAATACAATCCCATTTATCTAACCTTTTGCTTTATTTTTTTGTCTCTGTCTGGTTATATTTTAATCGGGTAGTGTAAAACACATCGTCTCTTTCATCTTCCTGTTGGCTCCGGTAAGAATTTTCAGTAGAATAATGCTGTAAAAATAGTGTTGAATGTATTGTAAAGTAATAGTAATATAAATGTTTTATTTTAAATTGGGTTAGTTTTGAATATCGATGAGGGCGGGAGGGAATACTTTCTGCACAGTTTAACATTTTCGTCACCAGGTGCGCTGCTAAATGCATGGAGTAATTACTCTTTTCGCTACTTGGTGCGCTGCTATTTGTAATAACGCCTCTACCACATATAGATGGCAGCAAGATCAATTTCTACAACAGCGCCTCTAGTATGTGTTACGGGAAACTCATTAAGTTTCGCATCCTATTATATATTTATCCATGCCTACAATTTAAAACGTATCGCGACGGGACGTGCCACCAGCGACGAAGTCAATCACTCAGAGCGTCTGCAGCGCCTCTATTCTGTGGCTGTGTCTGAAGACCTCCATTTAAATCCATTATTCACAAGCGGCAGCGCTTCTAAAAGTTGCCTCGTCTGAAGGGCTCTAAAACCTAACGCTCTCGGGCGGATTTGACCCCGCGAATCTCGGATCCCACGACCAGCACGGTAACCGTGAGATCACTGAGAATAACTAAATTGTCAGCTTTTCCAAGAACTATTTCATTATATTACAGTGTGTAGGCCTAGTATACGTGTAGACTAGACGCTAATAAGTTTTACGCAATTTTCTGAGCTGTCGTGTGTTTCTGTAAACATGCACATATCTGAGAATTTATGAAGCCAATTTAAACAAATAATAATTAGTTTCCTAGTTCATGCAGTGTGCAGTTTTAATATGACGAGTCACTGCAGAGAGATAAAACTTTTTGTAAACATAAAGTAGAGATACTATTTTGCATGCCTTGTTCTATGTTACCAGCTTCACACGGTCCATTGAAATCGTTCTCAACTTTCTTAATTTAACTTTTAGAATAATTCCCTGTCTGCAGTGGAGACAAGAGCAAACTCTATACTACCGATGCGATGGCACAATTTTGACGTGGGCATAAATTACTTAAATTTTACTTGGCGATGTTTCTACGGGCCGAAAACCTGCAATAATCGCCTACTCCTTCGGTTTTACTTCACTTCCGGAAAAAAAAAAATTGTTTAAAATAATTGCTCTCGTCCGTAAAATTCAAGACTTCCATTCCTGGAGATTTCTAGTACAATCCCGGTACATAATTGTGTTAAAGTTTAGCAGTACAGAGTATCCAGGCTTAAGGTAAACAAAAATAACAACGTATATTGCGAGAATTGTACATAATAGTTTTGTAACGTAAAACGAAATCTATAGAAAACC
Organism: Periplaneta americana; assembly: GCF_040183065.1. NCBI lineage: Eukaryota > Metazoa > Arthropoda > Insecta > Blattodea > Blattidae > Periplaneta > Periplaneta americana. Next base: position 25,798,337 of record NC_091120.1, on the reverse strand, counting down.
TGAGATTTGTTTGTCACACTTGAAAGCCCAGAAACGGAATGAGGACAGGTTCTGCAACAGTAATTTCCTTGTAAGTTGAGATATGGATGCCACAGCATAAAGTGCAGTGCGTGCAAATTTTCATCGATATGGCGAATCATCTCATCACCGAAATCAGCTCTTTGTGGCAATCGTCTGGTTTAAGATGATGAAGGATTTGCAATAAGCATGTAAACAGAGACGCTTGTGAAGATTGTCGTGAACTGTTGAACTAAGAACTTGCAGTTCGCCGCTAGTTTCTCTAATTGATTTACGTGGGTTTCTAGCGAATGGCTGACACATTCGATCCACAGTCACTTCGGTCACATGCTTTTTAGAATGTTTCCCTGTTTTTGAAATCAAGCTTCCTGTATCTCGTAGAGTTCTACTCCATTCGTAAATGAATTTGCGCTTATAAGGATCCATATTCCATTATTTTCGTGCACGCCGCTGAACGCGTGTAACAGAGGACGCACTGCACTTTACGCCGTGGCGTCCCTATCTCGACTGACAAGGAAACGACTCATGCATAACCTGTCTTCATTCCATTTCTGCGCTTACGCGGCAGGTACGCAACAATCACCTTTCAAGTGTGACAGAAAATATCTCGGAGAGATTTTATATCGACTACGCTTTACGTTATAAATTGTAATATATAATTCACGCATTATAAACTGTCATTTAGTTAGGACTCTTTGTATTTCCGGAAGGGGAGGGTTGTCAGTTATGTTATTTTGCACTTTGTATATTTCTCAAGTAATTAGCTCACATTTATTTAAATGTTATAATTTATAATTATAAGTCATTAAACCGAGCAAGTGATATGACTGTAATGGAAATTAACGTGCAAGTTTCTGTCTACCATATAGGTAATCTATTTTACTCTTACGTTAGGCTGACCAGAATTTTTATGATCCAGCAGGGAAAATCAGCAATTTCAAGAAAAACCCCAAACGCTTATCTAGTCACTCTCCGTTGAAATGTTGTAGAAAATACATGTAACAGTAGATACAATAATAAAACTTTGCACATTAAATTTGTAGAGTATCTTAACTTTTTGAATTAAATGCATAAGCATACGTAACTCCTATACATAATTATAGCCACTAAGAATTCAATTTCAGTACTGACGCATGCATGGAAATCTTTCACATAATATTGTACACACTGAATTCTAACACACACATTTTACAAGTACTTGTCTGAAGAATATATCTTTTTAAGGATCTGTTCATTCCCATACAGCTTCACACTAAGTTCTTCAACTGAGAAATGACAGTTTGTTTTCACTTGTAACAAAGCTTAAACTGTTTCAACTTTCATTCTTGACTTTTCATCAATCAAGACTGAGTTCATTGTAGAGAAAAGTGTTTCAACTGCTGAATTACTGTCTAAAAGACACATGATTAATAACACTATTTTGAGAAGATTTTCAAATGGATTTTTTTTTTTTTTTTTGAAATGTTGAAAAACATCACACCACTTTTCACCTATTGGTTTGTCACAAAATTCTCATTTTTTTAAACTTCTTAAAAATGGACGACGCGGCAGTTCTAACACTTCCGCGGAACGCTAATGCTAAGGTGACCAAAGACAAAGATGCTATGTTCTTCTCAAAGAGTGCAGAATATCTCATACTGTGCTCGCTGGTTCTTCTGCCCGATACTGAGAACCGTTCAGAAATGTGCATCAATCGCAGCAGTTCCAGTAAAATAGAAACAAACTCAAAGCTTCTGGGAACAAAATTAATTTCTGGGGACAAAAACGGGGGCATTTGCTCCCCGGGGACAGCATCTCAAAACCGGGGACTGTCCCTGGAAATCGGGGACGTATGATGAATAAAAATAGGCTACAATTTACATCTCAAAGAGTATTGTGACGCAGAAATCATGTGAATTCAAGATTTTTATTAAACTTATCTCCAACGCGGTATAAAATGTTTGAAATTTTGCATTGTCATAGATATAGAAATAACTTCTCCAAACTTTTCAAGGCTGTGTTTCGGTTCCATGATCAACAGAATAGGATAATGACAGTCGGCGGTTTTTGTGATGGCACTATCGATTTATGTATTCGATAGTAGAATGACTTGAAATATTGTAACATTATACCTCAGTCAGTTTTTCTCTATGGAAATGAATGTTCGTCCTCGATAAAGAAGAGACGCAGTTAGAAGCAGATCAAATGAGATGCCCCCGACCGTTACTAGGTGCGACAAGAGACTGACGACGTCCGTGCACGACTAGGAGCAGCTAATATAGTAGAAGATAAACAGAATAATTGCTCTAAATGGAATAAAAACGTACGTTAGTAAACGACAGATGAGCCTGTCTAAAATGATCCTACATTACACTATCTTGGGAAAAGAACTGATATTGGAAGAAATTGGAAAAGTAGGTGATGTGACTTGCTTCTACTTTGGGATACAGAAGTCAAGTACTCGACTCTCTGGGGGGAAAAAAATGTAACTTTATAATAATTCATTCTGTAGTTTTAATTAGATTTGCACATTTTTATTCTGATATATAAGTCAAATGGATGCAACTAATTTTGCACTTTATCAATTTAATTCAATTTATTAAGCTATTAAACATACAATGATAGAGTCGGGTAGAGTTCCCGGGTAGCTCAGTGGTAGAGCGTTGGTACGTTAAACCAAAGGTCCCGGGTTCGATGCCCGGCCCCGGAACAATTTTTCCCTCGAAATTATTCATACAATGACAGACTTCGTCACAAATACAGAAAGAGGAGGGGGGGGGGAATACATACATTTGAGAATACATATAATTGAAAACAGTAAATTTTAATTAGAATGAAAACACAAAACACTGAATCTCTAAAGCTAATAAAAACACTTTACTTTTAATGTATTATTTGTAATTAATGTAAATAACTTTATTTATTAGAAAACGATTTCATATGAATTGATGTTAAGAAACTAATCTACAGAGTAGAGAGGAAAATTATGAAACTCGCTTGCGCTCGTTTCATAAACAAACATACTCGCGTCTTAATTACTATTATTATAGGCTCGTTGCATAATGTACTATTTTTGATCGTAAAAATACTTTTTTCATATAGCAGAAGGACATTGTTTTACACATACAAATTTTCATTATTGTACAAGATACACTAATGGAGGAGAAAAATATTGAACATTTCCAAAAATTTTACTACTGTAAGCTGTACCTAACCCCTTAAAGCAATAAATGCTGACACAAGAAAGCGACTTTGAATGTTGATGGCGATAAAATTTAAATCAGCATATGGCCTATTTTACGTAACAATGAAGCATAATGGCTTACTCTCTGAATCTTACTCAGTGGAAAGCAAACATAGTTGCCGCAAAAGAAAAAAAACTCATTCAGGAATATCGTGCAGGAATACTACGCATTTTGACTTTCATGACGTCGTTAATGGTATAACGTGATACGGCCCTCACTGTTCAGACGATCAATTCTCGACACTATTGTTCATTTTCCACATCATGCAAATGTAAAACCTAGATGTATTCTATGTGGTAATGTTACGATATTGTTATGATATACGCCTATTTGCATACTGAAAGGAATAACACGCTTGTGACAAACTGCAGACAAGTAATAAAATTCTTCTCTTTATACAAGAAGAAGCAGCGATCGATCTTTCACGCAGTGACTGAAAAGGAAAGAAACAACCTAGAGTGAAATGTAGACCGACATAACTATTATTACAAATGTTATGTAAAGCGGACTAACATTATATCTATACAGTCTTACTAATAAACCGTGAATAGTTTTTATACGAGTCTTATGCAGAGTTGAGACAGAAAAAGTTATTAATAAACCATGCATAAGCGATGGATATATAAACAACCTGTAACTATACATGGGAATTGCTTAGCAGTAAATTATATACACGAAACTCCTTGTTTAAACGTCGTATATGGAGAAAAAAATGGCTGCCTCTCTAACAGCTGTTCGTATCGATTGTCATTTTATGATGGTTGCCTTGTAACCACAGAAGAACAAACCAAATAGCACAGAATAATTAGAATAATATTGCTGTAGCTGTACTCTTTGACCAAAATATAGTGTGGTAATCGATCAGGCCCAGTTGTACTATCGATAATTAGCACGGCACACTAGCGCGCACTATCGGATGCAATAGGGAATCTCAGTTATTCTCTTACCGGTAACTTTCGTAATGAGGTAATGACGAAACTATGACGTTTTACTGTTATACAGGACGTATTTAGTAATTGTTGTTGATACTTATAAGACACCACTTATGAGGCAACTAGACCAGGGGATAATGGGGTAGTGTGTCCACTTCCTTTCCCCCTCCATTGCATACATCGCCCACTGGCAGCATATTACACTAATCAGACTTCAGATGTATACAAATAAATTGTTCTTCCTCTGATACATATCGTCAAGTGAGATGTACTGATTGATAATAGATGTACATATCAGCCAGAACCTCAATCAGAGGATATGTAGTAATTATTAGCCAGGAATTTACACGGGACTTACAAACGAGCTATTCACTGTGTAAGTATAAGACAGTTAAACGTCCGTATAGGAGTTTTTATTAGTAATACCGATAGTTTACAAATTGATTTGATATCTACAGTTAGGCAGTGGGTGATCGTGAACAAAGTGATGTGTGTGCATGTAATTTTTTGAATCGATTTAGAGGTGCCCCTTATAAATTTCATTGATTCCAAGTCTCCCTTAGTTTAAATTAAAAAAAACCGAACTTAAAGCTAAGAGTTCATTTAATAAAATCCAATTCATACTTGCCTAGTAAAAGGCAAATGCCGGATTGTAAATTTGCATACCACGATTCGTCACCGCCTCAGTAAAGAATATCATAAACATTAATCAAAATCTGAATCAGTAATATGAACACAATCCATCTAAAACACACAATAGAAACAGGAACTCAGCAATAGTGAATATACAAACAGATCCCAAACACGCGATATGACCACAAGTGTTAAAGCGAGTATAAATAAACCAAAAAAAAAAAACAATTCCTTAAAAATTTATCATAAAAACATACAACTGAGAACGAAAAGTTTCACGTAGCCTAATTACAGGGGCTATATGAATTTCCTGTCAGTGTCTTTCTCCTTTCTACGGGGAAAGAGTCCAAAGGCTAGCTTCGCAGCCTGTTGCTTAGGGAGTGATCGTTGTAGATATCGGACTGAGTGGAGCCAGCTATCGATTCAGCCATGTAGGTTCAGGGTTTAATGAACTCCGCTAGAGCAAAAATAAAATAAAAAATAAACACAGTGGAATGCATTGCATTAAATATTTGCAACGCGTTAAGTCTAGTAACTCATCATAAGATATTCTTCTAATTTACATTTAAACAATGTCAAAGTTCGGTAGCCCTTGACTTCAGGCGGCAGAGAATTCCAGTGACGAGAAGTAGCAACAGAGATGATGTGTGGAGTGGAATTTATAGCGTGTTATCGTGTTGTGACCTAGTTGTTTAAGTTATGATAGCGAGAAAGATTGAGGAATCGAACAAATAAGTAATTGTAAGGTGATACTGTCATAATGATAATGGATATTGATATGGAGGGAGGTGATAGGATGATGAAAGTAACGGGAGAAACACAAGAAATTCCCAGGAACCTTGGCTTTATCCGTCATGAACACGATTCCGTTATTCCCGGGATTCGAGCCCGGGTCCGTAGTCATCGTAAGATAGTACTGTCAGTTCCCAAGGGGCATCTTTCATTTTATTCATTCATTCATTCATTCACTCATTCAGTCATTTATTTATTTATTTATTTATTTATTTATTTATTTATTTATTTAGCAAAGTGAGTACAAATTAAATTTATAAAAAAATGTTTCTAGCCACTACCGTGAGAGCCAGGCTCGTGTACGGTGTGGTCTTAGCCAATAATATGACATAAAATTTACAAGGACAGTTTACTAAATACAGTAATTAACTTAATTCAAACGAATAAATAACACACAAGAGCAAAAAAATAAAGAAGAAAGAGAAAAAGAGAGAAAAAAACACATTTAATATAAATTGACAATCCGACAGAAGCCAGTGATATTCAATAAAAACATGAATAGCCTATAGTCGACAGAAAAAAAAGGTAAAAAATACACACATTTGTTAGTATTATACAGGGTGTTTCAAAAATACGGGGCATAATTTCAGTTATGTATTTCCCACATGTAGACAATCAAAATAGTTCATTACAAAATGTGTCCGGAAATCCTTCATTTACGAGTTATGGCCTTCACAACATTGAAATTCACCAGAACGTTTTTCTTTCCGCAGGTCGTTGCCGTCAAAGGAGACATTAAGAGGGCACGCTGACAGTTCATTCCGAGGCGAAGGTTACATTCAATGTTGTGTAGGCGTTAGACTGTGCGACATGTATTCAAATCAAGAGCTGGCAGAGATACATTTCGTGTACGGTAAGGCGGACGGCAATGCTGCGCTGGCTCGTCGTTTGTACTGTCTGCGCGCCAGCTCTTAAACTGTGGCAGGAATGCAGCGTGGAAGCGATAAGCAGGTGCTGACGTAAGACTGTACTATACTAGGCTAAATATATATAACGCGGCAGGAATGCGGCGCGGCGTGAAACCGATAAGCGAGAAAGTTAATGTTTGTACTACGGAGGGAACATTCATGCACACTCCTTAGCTGGCCTGGCTGAGTCGTATGCTCCCTTTCCCCACTTCCTCATACCTCACGGTTTAAGAGCTGGCGCGCACACAGTATCAGGAGAGGTACCCACAGCGACAATGTCCAGATTACTTGTGGGGCCATTTAAAATCATTGGTTTATTCGTCTCCGGTGCCTGATTTGGAATCCCTTCGGAATCGAATTGTGGCATGTTCTGAGGACATACGCAATACTCCTGGAGTTTGGGATCGTGTTCGCAGGTCAACGAGACATCGATGTGAGGTCTGTATTCAAGCAGGAGGTGGACATTTTGAACATCTTCTTTAATGACAACGACTTGCGGAAAGAAAAACGTTCCGGTGAATTTTAATGTTGTGAAAGCCATAACTCGGAAATGAAGCATTTCCGGACACATGTTGTAATGAACTATTTTGATTGTCTACTTGTGGGAAACACATACCTGAAATTATGCCCCGTATTTTTTAAACACCCTGTATAGCATGAATAATTTATAAATTTCTTTTTTAAAAGGTTCAATTTTAAAATATGTCAAGTTTAGAAAATGGTTTGTAATTTTATTATAAAGTCATGGGCCGAAATTGGCACCATGTTTAAGAGCTGCATTTGTGTGATATTTGGGCTTAATTAATGGAAAAGTAGACTTTTGTCTTCGAGTACGATATTCATGTCGATTAGATTTATGTTTTATTTGTTTTCTGTGGTAGTAAGTTAGTAAATTATATTTATAAATTTCTTCAATAGTTAATACTTTAAAATCTGTATAAATTAAATTTGTTGGGTAATCCATATTTTTAGTCAGACAAATTTTTATTAATCTCCTGTGTAATAAAATGAATGGATTAAGTACCGACGATGCTACTCCACCCAAATTTATTATACCATGTTATATTAATGATTGTACCAAAGCTAAAAATATTATTCTCAATGCCTCCTTAGTGGCAAAATTTCGAAGTATTATGAATTTATAAATTGTCTTTCTTATACTTGTACACATGAAATCAATTTGTTTATCCCAACGTAAATGCTGATCTACAATAATGTCTAAATATTTGACTTGTGTGGAAGGTGTTAGAATTGGGCAATTCCAATAATTATTTGTTAATTCATAATATGAAATTCATTTTTATTTCGCGAAAATAAGTTGAATTTGTACCACAAGTTTTAATAAACAGAACAAAATTATTACCACCTCATATTAGCGCTCAATTTACGACTCGTGCTTATCCACCATGACCAAGTAATCGTTGAGTAAATTAATCAATAGACATAGCAGAGGGCTGGACCGAAGCATCCAAGTCAATAGCATGGTTTATATCTCTCATTAAGACTTTCTAAAGTGCACGTGGTGAAAGGAGCTATAATTCAACTTAATTGCAATATTCATGGGAAAATTTTAATTAACGTGAAGTATTTTTATGTAGAAGTAATTACTCTGACGATGAAATCATCGACAGCGTGTACTGATTTCTTTTATTTTGTCCGAAGTTGCGCGTAGCTGGGCTGAGCTATCAACTCCATTATAGCTGCAGAAGACTAAAGGGATACGTCTGATTAATCGAGTTCTTGTTCTTGGAATGATTTACGCCTCCAGACATTTCTGCACCTCTCAGTGAGATCGGTTTACTTAAGATGCAGCATCTTGATCATCAGTTCCTCTAAACTATGTTTATGAAGTAATAAATTTAACCGCTAATGCAAATATCTATAAAATCTGGGCGTTCTGTTTTCAAGTACCGTGAGAGTTATTTTTCAAACTCTACGGTTAAAAACTGGAGTCGTGACGGAGATGATTTCTCAATATAAATTTTACTCGATTCGCAACAAATTGGCTTTTTAATTTCTCTTACCATACTCGCATTATCAATTATTATTTCGGAATATAAAATATATACACAGTGGGTCAAAAAAAAAAAAAGACACAAAATTTAAATAGTTATATTTCAGTACCTAATGATTTCATTTGAAAGTTGATTCCACAGGAAAATTTCATAGTCCCTGCAGACCGGGAAATTACTGTAATATTTCATTTTTTACCACTTATTAAACACTAGCCGTACCCATGCGCTCCGCTGCACCTGTTAGAAATAAATATAAAGTAATTACATAATTTTAAAATAGGACGTTTGATCCAGGGAACATTCGTGTTTGATAGAAGGATAAATCGTTTAATATGTTACTTAATTTAAATTGTATTTAAATAATTAAAATTTGGTCCAGAGAGCACTCAAAAGTTACTGTAACAACATTATGGCATTATGTCCATCCAGAGAAACTACACTTTCCAATGGTGAAATAATAATTAATTATACAAATCAGTTAATTTAGCTTTCGATATTACTTCATACAAACACAGAAACATTCTCTGTAGGCTATGTTTCATAGCTTTCGATTGTTGTTGTCCAAGGCCCCTTATAGACGTAGTCATTTGTTTTAATTTCATTACACCGCCTTGGATGGCATTGCATTATCATTTTAAAGCTCAATATATCTCATTAAATATCAGTCCTATCAAAATTTTGCAAGGAATACAACTTATCGGAAATCATTTTAAAGAAACTTTTGTTATGTAACATATTTCACAAAAATCAATAATAAGCGAGATATTTCGATTTATTTAATTCAGGCCCCCTTATAACCCCCCTTTTAAATAGCGTATTTTGAATGCCATATAGCCTAAAATCTAAGTTACAGCGAACTTAATTTATATTCCAATTTTCATATAAATCGGTTCAGCCATTATCGCGTGAAAAGGTAACAAATATCCAGACAGACAGACAGACATACATACATACATATATACATACATACATACATACATACATACATACATACATACATACATACATACATACATACATACATACATACATACATACATACATACATTACATACAAACAAAAATGTCAAAAAAGCGATTTTCGGTTTCAGGGTGGTTAATTATATATGTTAGGACCAATTCTTTTTGGAAAATCGAAAATTACCAGAAAAATTTCAGGTACAGATTTATTATTAGTATAGATTATTTTTTATTTTTTGTAAGGCAGTGCAAAATCGATCGTTTATGCCGAATTAAGCATTACGGTCTTACGAGTTCAGCAGGCCAAGCCGTTTGTTGTGCTATAGTCATTTGTTTTCTTCCGTTCTCATTTTGTGAATAATGGGCCGCTTAGTGAACGAAGACAAGATTTTCATTAAACATTTGCACCAATATGATAATTTATCTGCCCGTCAAATTATACGGAACTACGCTCAGCGAGAATGGTCTGTTTCAAGTGTACAACGACTGATTAGCAAGATACGGACTTGATATCCCTCCTGAGAGATTATTGCGTGAAAGATCCTGATTATTTGATGATTTCCGCTGGAGTTTCAAACGAGATCTTAATCCTATGGACTATTTTGTATGGAGTCAACTACAAAAAACAGTTTATTACAAAACAAGAATTCGTAATATTGAACATTTAAGACAACGCCTTCTTGAATGTTGGGACCGGCTTGATCAAAGACAGATATCCAGTGCTATTGGACAATGGAGAAGACGCCTACAAATGGTTGTGCGGGCAAATGGCGGTCACATAGAGCATCATTTCATCAGTTTCTGCATTTTGAACTAATAAATTGTCTTCAAAAACCACATTTTTCGCATCATTGTGTATTGACCCCCATAAAATTAAAATTTAGCCACAAAAAAGCATAATAAAAAGTCCTGCTCATTTTTAAAGTATACTCTTTCCAACAGTGTATTCATTAGAAATTAATGTTACATATTTCCGAAAATAGAGTATTTTTTATTTTGTGCCTTTTTTGGCCCACTGTGTATATGCGTTCACATGTTAATAATTAACTAGGTTATCTTGTTGACTAGCTTCAGTCGGTGGGTGGTCTTCGCGCCTTCTGATTGCGTTTCCTTTGGGGGTGTGTTTGTGTAATGTAATGTGGAGTCAAAATGTGTGTGATGAAAGAGTAATGAAACGGAGAAAAATTCTCTCCGGCGCCGGGATTTGAACCCGGGTTTTCAGCTCTACGTGCTGATGCTTTATCCACTAAGCCACACCGGATACAACTCCGACGCCGGTTAGAATCGTCTCAGATTAAGCTCCAACTCTTGGGTTCCCTCTAGTGGCCGCCCTCTGCACTACGTCATAGAAGTCTATGAACGCAGGACCGAAGTCCACACATGTGTTGAGGTGCACTCGATATGAGCGACTAGTTGGCCGTATGATGACGCAGAATATCTGCATGGAAATATCATATGTACTTCGGTACATGAAAATAATATATTATATATACATATATATATATATATATATATATATATATATATATATATATATATATATATATACAAAATGTGTGTGTTCTGAAATTGAGTTCTGTGTTAAAGATTTGATGCGGGTGTGTTTTTGTGTGCCTGTAGGCCCATATTTCGTATTGTCCTAGTGTGTTTAGATTCTGGTTTTTCGGTTGGAGATGTAGAATTTCCAGGTATGTGTTTACGTTATTGTATATATATACCCGAAATATACAGGCACACAAAACACACCCAATCAAATCCTCAACACACAACTCAATTTCAGAATGCACACACTTTTTGATTCCACATTACACTACACAAACACACCCCCGCAGGAAACGCAATCAGAAGGCGCGAAGATCACCCAGTTCTGATGATAGCCGACCGGCTGAAACTAGTCAACAAGGTAACCTAGTTAATTAACACGTGAAAGCATATATCGTCGCCTGAATGCAAGAGCTAGGTAACTCTAAATTTACGTTTTTTAGTTACCTCTTTTATAGCATGGCAAAAATTGCACAAAATGTAATCCAGGATCTAGGTAACTGATCGAACGACACCAGCGACATCTATTTTCCAATATAACAAATAGGTAAAAGAAAACGAGACATATTCCTTAGTGCAATAAATAAGTAAATAGGCGATGTTACAAAATATGAAAAATCAAGTTACCTAGTTCTTGCATTCAGGCGACGATATATACTTTATATTCCGAAGTGATATAGTGTTAAAAGTTGTGTAATCAAGATGCATAATTATTATTTCTATATTTCTGTTGGTAGTTTATTTTCTTCTTTTGCAAAATATTCGGAAATAAAATTATTCACTGTGTGAACAACGATTTCAAACAAGAAGAAAAGTTTTCATTTTCTGCATTTTTCGATTACAGACTATAGTCGCGACGCTGTTATTCCCGGCTTGACTCTTCCCCTTTGCTTACGTCTTAGGAAGTGAAGGCTCTATAATGTCTAGGTAGGTAGTAACGTTCGCCATTTTTGTTCTCTCGTTGCCGAGCTACCAGACGAGGAATTTATTTTCCACACCGTTAAACATTATCATGTCGTAGCTCCTATGATAATAAATCAAACGCACTGTAATTCAGCAAATAATTGAGCGGCAAATAACGTCCTCGTGTGCTTTCTGCGAATGCCAACGAAAGAGGTAAAATGGCGGGCGATTATATTAAGTATTTATCAAGCCTTAGGAAATGCATAACGTCTTCATCAGCGACTCACAAGACGCACACGTTTAAATGTAGCCGACCTGCGACGTGATTAGCTGCCGGAAATTAGAGCGACGGGACTATAGAATATGCCGATTAGTTAAAGGTGCTCGCAGTCAGGAAACAAAAAACTAAACTAATGGCATTTATCAGCTAATATCGGCGATGTATGCAATGAAGGGGGAAAGAAACTGGCCACCCTACTCCTGGCCTAGTTGCCTCATAAGTGGTGCCTTGATGGTATCACTTGTGAGGTTCAGACCTGTCTTCGGACAGTTGACTAAGCAACAACAACAACAACCATTACCAAGATAACAAAGCTAAAAGTATTAAAGGCGAGCAGTTGAAAACATTCTTGATTTTTAAAAAATTCTGAATTTCTAGAATTTAAACTTAAAAAATGAAATATTTAATAACACTGCATACTCCTGAGTCCTGAGAGTATACTGGGTGTTCAGTTCAAAATGTGTCATGGCTCGCTGTATGCCGTCATGTGGCTAGCCGATGAGCCTAGAGAATTCAATCTTCCTACACTTCCGCAGAGGTGTACAACCTAAGAGACAGAGAAGTTGTCTAGCAAGTACGGCGTTCATTCTGAAGAGTACGTACCGATACGTACGGTAACGCCGGTAGTGGCAGGAATGTGAACTGTTTGGAAATACGTACTGTCGGGATATGGGGAGAGGGTTAAGACGATTACTTACGTATTTGTAGACATTAACTTCGACGGTCAACATGGACACGGAGCATTTGATTTATGTTGTGGAATGTTACCGTACGCAACCGATGATAACAAATACCCTGCGTACGACTTGCCGGCGCAAAACACAGTTCGAAAGAGGTTATGGTAGCACACAGACCGTACAGACCGCCATCTGTTGCTACGACGTTCAAGTTATACCGTACACGTTCTCAAGTTCAGATTGAAGAACGCCTTAAATAATAGGCAACTTCTCTAACATATAAGCTGAAACTCGCTTCAAATCGGTGACCCAACAACAGTGACGTCATGACACACTTTGAAATGAACACCCAGTAGTATACTAACCATACTTCATACATAATTATGATACAAGATGCATGTGCAGAGAACCGAAGTATAGTATAGCATTATATACCTGCATTTATAAATACGTTAACCCTTACAGCAACAATTTAGAAATTTCGTAACACTTTAAGACTATAAGTAAAGAAAGATTGATTGGTACTCAAGTAAGCAATTCCAAAAAAGATAATGTCCACAATTACGTAACTTTTATTGACATATAAACGATGCTGTAGTCGGTCACACCCTATCGTAAGAACAGACTTTAAAATATTGTCCTGGTAAAATAAATTTCCCCACTTGTTATTCATGAGTGGTTGGAATGTAAGGTTGATCTACCTGTGATTTGACCAGCGTGAAGCAATGACAGACATAAATCAAACCAAAGAAAGTGACATTGACACAAAATTTCAATTTGGCAGCTTCACAATAGCAGTGACACGACGGAAAGTGATGCATTCTAATTGGCAGGGACAGATTCCATACAGATGCAATGTAGGACGGGTATTTAAAAGTATGACGATAACTTTCTGACGTCAGCTGGAGTCCATCAAAAGAAAAGACAATATCCAGGAGTCAGGCAGTGAATTTGCCTAGCCAGCTGTAAATATCTCTTCTAACGCATGATAACTAAGGTAGACCTTCGAAACGTGGTTACTAACACACATTTACAACAGTACCAATATTTTAAATAACAACCATTTCTGAATGATAAGTATAGTCCTACTTTTGGATACTTTGAATACAAGTCAGATGTACGGCGATCATAACTAGCTTCGCTTGGTACGGGGAAGTAGTTCAACCTACAGTGAAGCAGCATCCCGCATGCTTTGGAACTGTGTGTTTACATCTGTTTTTGTCGCCTATCTACTTCGGAACAAGAGTTGGGAAGTTCATGAAGAGGTCCACTGCATTTCTGAAGACATCTCTCACAGAAGAGCTGATATAATAGCATTAAACAGGCAACAACAAAAGGCTATTGTCACAGATCCAACTATACGCATGGAGAGAGATCTCAACCAAGCTCATCAGGTTGATCACGAAAAGATAACTAGTTATAAGCCTTATATTCTCTACTTTAGTGTCAAGTATAACATCCCTCTTTTCGATTGGTCAGTAACAGGTTTATTTTTTGGTGCTCGGGGTTCTTTACCAAAATTTACATATAATTTAAAAAAAAAATTATCAATGCCACCTTTTGAAATTCAAACAAATCATCTCCCAGATTCTTAAAGATTCCCTAAAGACTGTACAATTTCATTTATGTCAATCAGAAAGTCTAATTAAGGATGTCATATGCTAATTTTAACTAAAATCTCGGTAGTTATAAGTTTAATTTTAAGACTATCTTTTAAGATTTTATTTTATAATTGATATAAACAGTGCTTAATTATTACAATTCATTTTATAACAATACTCGGCTTTAATTAATTATATTTGCTATTAATTTCCGGAGCCTTAATTGAGGCCGGATGATTTTTCTTTAAATCAATATATATTCTCTCTCTCTCTCTCTCTCTCTCTCTCTCTCATAACAGAAATAGTAAGCATACTCATGTACAAAATACCACTTGGATTTAAAATAATAATTATAAATTGTTTATTTAAAGGCAGTTTATATGCAATAAAATATTTCTTTACAGAGATAGACAAAACTCCAAAATTTTAAGAGCCGGTTCCCCCCCCCTTTTTTAGGAGCCAGGACATTTTACCCATATAAGTAATCAGAAAACCATTCGAGCTAACCTAACGATATATAGGTATATATATATATATATATATATATATATATATATACCTATTTAATTGGTTATTTTACCACACTTTATCAACACCTATGGATATCAAACGTATGCATGACATGTAAGTAGGTGATAATCCTAGCGAAATGAGTCCAGGGTCCAGCGCCGAAAGTTACCCAGCATTTGTTCTTAATGGGTTCAGGGAAAACCCAGGAAAAAATACAACTAAGTAACTTGTTCCAACTAGAATTTGAACCCGGGCCAGCTCGTTTCATGGTCAGGCATGCTAACCGTTATTCCACAGCGCTGGATTGAAAATATATTAAACATTATTAAATACAATATATTATATGCAATGCAAACACACGATCTCAGAGACGCTCTGTGCTCTTCACTGAAGCTACGTAGTGGCAATATCATGAGATGCGCAAGAAATATAACGATATTAATCAAAGACGTTGGATTCGAATTTCTTTCCTACAATGGCTTTTGTTAACATTATGTAGTATTAGTCATAGTGACAAAATAAATCGGAAGTTTTAACAAATTTTGAACTGAACAAAAAATACAGACGCCACTTAAAAACTGTGGTCGCCATGGTTACCTGGCTCCCAGAATTTGTCTACCACTGACTTTTACAATAAGATGTGGAACGTATCTAGATACTTTAGATCTCATGAAAGGTTGGATTCAGCAATTAAAAAAATCTCAGTACAAACTCAAAATAAAACAAATTATTCAACTGCGTGCTTTATGAGTGTCTATAGAGCAGGGACCGTCACGTGACTACACTCTCGTGCGTACGTACAAACCCTCAAGCCCTGACGTACGGCTGCGGGCAAGGGTAGCTGCTTCCACAGTGGCGGAGCTAAGAACTTGTATGTGAACCAAATTTGTGATAAGAATGTAAATTAATTTCAGCTTTTAATTGAAGCACGCTTTCACTGTTAATTGCACTATACTGAAAAACAGTACTCTATACAATTTTGTACAGTTAACTATATACGAAACAAATTTTTGCATGTTTGCACAATAATGAAACAAAACAAAATATACACTTCTATACAGATTAATATACTGTTTGTCTTCTTCTCATTGCTATACAATTCAATTAACAAAATAAAACAACAGTACAAACGTTGTCATTCAAATACAATTCTCTAATAATAGTACTTTTTCTTAAACATCAGAGATCAGCTGCGATTTTTGCAGTTTTCTGTTAGTAAGCAGCTATTTAATTCTCGGAGCTATTGTTTTAGTACCAGCCAATCGCAAACATGCTTTCAATTGTTCATCACTTACTTGTTTCTGTGACGTGACTTTGTAAACTTCATTAAACAAAACAGTGTTTCGCATACGTAGGTTGTCCCGAACATTTACAACGTTCTTGCAGCAAGATTGTACTGTTTAGGAAACCTTTCTCGTGGAAAACAAGTATAGAAATGGTTAATACTTTTTGTTTTGATACTTATCCTTTAGCTCAATATCGCTTTGTAAATCAAGTATTTCTAATTGTAGTTCAGCAGGAATATCCAGGACACTCACTGAAAAAGATATTGCAAATATCTTAAATTGTTGTTCAAGATCTCTAATATCCTCAAATCTACGTTCGAAACTTCGCACAATTGTTGCATTATTCTTATATATTCTTTCATGTCCATGGCTTCTAACAGGTTTCCCATGTACATCCATAAATAAGGCAGTTTCATTTCTAAGTGCGAGAAAACGTTCCAGAATTTTTCGACTTCACCACCTTACCTCGCTATGGTAGAGTAAATACCCATACTGTTAATACCATCAAGCAGTGCCCTGAAGTCCCTGTGATTGAGTCCTTTAGACCTTATGAAATTAATTGTTCGCATAACAACATCCATTACATTGCTAAGGTTCATGTTTTAGCACATAAATATTCCTGGTGCAAAATGCAGTGCACCGGTGCCCCCAAGCGACCTCGATAGGTTCCACCACTGATAGACTGCAGTGTACAAGTGTACTGCCCGCAGTGGAAGCCGTAAGCAGGCCTTTACGCCCTCTCGCGATCTTGACTCGACTTGGCGGAGCCTGCTATAGAGGATTCCACGTTAAGAAAAGATCATTGCTTTTAAGGGTCTCGTCTAGTACACTGTAGAAGCTTTGTGATAGGCTAACGTTTCCATGGCAACTGGTCATTTGATGAACAGCTCTATACGTCCAATGCTTTTTTCTTAATTTGGAAACCTCTATTCTATACACATGAATGACTGACTGTAAACATTTTAAGTGATTCTGATAAACATTTCTCCTTTCTAACAAAATAAGTTTTCTTCTTTTCTAATGAACTGCTCGCTACCAAATAATTCTTATATTACAGCACTGATCTCCAAGCGTCTAGCTTTGTTTTGTTTTCGCATGTTCACTGAACAGCAGACCTGGGCTGTGTAAGTAGAATTGGATGCCACCGAGTTATATCCATACATACCTACACTGTTGTGGTTTGATTTGAGACTCCTAAGTGTTCTAACACAGGTCTCTAATGATAAGACATAATTTTTGTATTCAACATATAACAAATTTTCCTCCTTTTTTAATTTTTGTAGGGAGACATCTCGACAAACTTGATGCCTGTAACTTATGTGAAAAAGTCTGTTTCAAATAGACGCTTA